>NC_088399.1:81849453-82149453 GCF_034236695.1 Oncorhynchus nerka | reverse complement strand
ACATCTTGTCTGTAGTTGCTGGCTGTCCTCTCTAGATGGTCCATTTGTCTTCTGGATGACATTTTCCTGAAAAGGCAACAAAAATGCCTACTTTATTTAAACATGTCCATCTAGTAGAAAATAATGTAACCAAGCTGATCATCTCAAAGGTTACATAAGGCTATAACATCAATGGACCCTATAAAGACACTGCAGTGTTACATGTGTGCAGATGTCAAAACACAAACGGCAAATTGACTTTTACCTATTGTCAGCTGGGTCCAACAAACTTTAGTAAATCATAATCTAAAAACAGGCGAGTAGTTCTGGGTGTATGGAGGCTCTGGTGTTGGAAAAGAAGTGGCAAAAGTGTAGTAGCTGCACAATCAGTCTCTGCTCTCTCCTAACCCACAACAATGACAGTGGTGAACGGTCACCTGACCGCAACAATACTCGACATATTCGAGATGGAACTCAACTCACCTTGTGATCGAACAAGGGCACAATACACGGAACCGGTGTAGCAGCACACCGGACGCCCCCAGCAATGTGAAGCTTCGAGCAGCCCTGGACAGTAGACATGGGACGCTCATTGCGATAGGATGTCACTTCACCTTATCTTTATAGAGGAAACCTATTGCAAGAGAGGAAGAGAGAAATGTGGTGTTGGTTGGTGCTGTTGTGATGGCCAGTTGTAGGTGGTCTTAACCAGATTGACAGTCACGTAATCTAGTTCATTGATACAAAAATCGATTACAACACCCTCGGTCTCTTTCTTGTCACCCGGCATCTCAACATGTATGTCTGATGTAACTAGCATGATAACCAACTGTTGCAACCACAGCGTTTTTAATACATAGAAAGCCATAGCATGACAGCTCAGTTACACAACCCTATGCCCTTTCACATGACAGAAAGCAGCTATCGTAACATTGCTTAGTCCTGGCTGCATTCCCTACGGAATATAGCTAGCTAGTCTCTCTGAAAACAAAGTCTTACCAATGTGATGAGAATGTTTCATGTGATCTTCTTCATTGTACAAGTTAGTTAGATAACCTTTCTGGTGAAAGCTTTGTTGACCCCGGAAGTGATTGACGGACGGCTCTTTCGCGGGTTCATGTTTGCGCAGAAACTGCGCAGGCCACGTTCAACTTTGTTCTCAGCGAGAATAGATTCCGACCATACGATTCCTTACAGCTGCACTGTGGTCGGACAGGCTTCCTGTTTAGATTAATATATTAACGAGCCAGCGCAAAATATGGTTTGGAAATTGTACCTCAATCCAGGGATGAGAAATTGTTGTCTCCTTATCCCAACTGGTCTTTCCACATAATTCAAAGGAAAAGGAAGGTGTGGACTCAAGTCTACAAGATTAATAACACATCTGGGAAATGTAACAGAACCAAGAGGACTAAACAGTCCTACATGAATTGGGTTACTTTCAACTCCACCCAAATAAATAAAGAACCAACATACCTTGAAAGGAAGGAAATGGGTGACCGACCATTCCAAACGTTCCTGGCTGGAGAAGCAAAAGCACATCAAATAACATCAAACATATTCCACCCAATTGACCAGGTGTAGCAAGATATGGAGGAGTCCTGTGGTGATACTAAAAATATTATCTAATGTAAGAAGAGTTAGTAATCGTTCCCAACATGTGACAGTTCGTAACTAGACAAGGGCAATTAGAAGGGTTGGTTTATGCTGACTGGTTTCTTCATCTTTCTAATCTATAAAGTGGTGGTTAAGATTCTTCTCAGACTGAGAGAAAAGGATGAGACGGTGAAGGATGAGACGGTTGCCAGAAGGGATGAAGACAACAATCTAGGTAGGACATACTGTTCATACATAGTCTAGTCGCAACATTGCAGTTTAAATGGTTGATGAATTACTGAAGATTTTAATTTGATATCAACAGGGATTATTTATTTATTATGTTCTCTTTCTCTGTCCCTCCTTCCACCTCTATCCCTCTACCTCAGTCTCTTCTCTGAAGTTCTTACCTTGTCCACACTGCACCATCTCCTTCACTGACTGTTACTTCTTGGACAACCACATCAAGACCAAACACCAGAAGCAGTACCTGGCCATGTTGAAAAGCCATGTCTCAAAGAGTAAAACAGTACACGCCCTCACAAACAGATGTTCCCACTGTAGCTGTATATTCCACACCCCATGACAGCTAGACATCCACACATGCCAGGCCCACCCCTCTGCCCTTCCTCAGAAACCTGCCCGTCCCCCCAGCGTTCCGGGGAAAGTCCACCTATGCCTGCAGATTTTTGTACCTGGGCACCCTGCTGAAGCACTGCAAGAATTTGCACAAAATGGCAGTTTTTGCACCAATGGACACATCGGTTTCTCCGACTGTGGGAAAAGCTTTGAGAATTGCTGGGGACTGGGGCCTTACCGGTGTCATGAACCAGAGGGCTCTAAACCTAAGGACACTAAGCCTGTGGTTTGTCTGGGAGTCTGGGGAAATCATCAGTCCTCCTATGAGCCTGGACATTCACATATTCATCCACACTGGAGAGAAGCCTTATAAATGCAAGGAGTGTGGCAAGTGCTTCTCAGAGAACAGCAGTTACCGTTGTCACTTGTTAATACACTCAGGACTCAAGCTGTTGAAATACCGGTACTACGGGAAGGCTTTCAAACAGAAGTCGCTCCACTGGACTCACCTGTCTGTACACACCGGTGAGAGGAAGTTCTCCTGCTCCCAATGAGACAAGCAGTAGGCAAGAAGGGCACATCTGACACTTCACCTGTTTTTTAGGCTTCACTCAGTCTGGGGATCTGTCTCAACACAAGCTCCTCTGCACTGGGGAAAAGCCATTTGAATTCCTTGAAATCTCCAACCGGTTTAACCACTATGGTTCTCTGACCAGTCACATGAGGAGCCAAACTCATCTTGATATGTACAGAAGATGATTGTATGCTGACTCTTCTGGTAATAAAGGTGGCAATGCCTGTTCTATCAGTCAGCAAATTGATCAGTCTGCCATCTGAATTGTCGGAATTGTGTAGGCCTAGGTTACTTCTAAGCTTGGAGACATTTATACATTGAAACATCCACACACCATACTATTGATACTTTTGTTAGATATTTTATTCAGGATGAAAAATCTTGATTGTTTGCACTTCTAAATTATTCTAAAGGATTCTGTCACCATTAAGCCTACATTTACATTACACTTAAGTCATTTAGCAGACGCTCTTATCCAGAGCGACTTACAAATTGGTGCATTCACCTTATGACATCCAGTGGAACAGCCACTTTACAATAGTGCATCTAAATCTTTTAAGGGGGGGGTGAGAAGGATTACTTTATCCTATCCTAGGATTATAGGCTATTCGCTAACTAAATCTGGCAATTTCATAATATAGAATATTCCTTTATGTGCAGCATTGTACAAAATCATACAGCTTATTTCCTCTGTGATTTATGGTTTGTTCACACCATAGAACTTGCATTATATGTCCTTAAAACAGAAACCAAATCTAAATGCAGGCAAGATGCTGATTCCACAAGCCATTGCAAAGAATATACAGACATACAGTATAGCCACATCAGCATTGCTATTGAATTTAGCCTTAGACCTCTTGCCCATAGAGACCCACTGATGATACTGGCTCCTTACAATATGTGCTTTTATTATGTGCCTTTAGGCAATGTACTGTAACTATACTTCAAGTCAGTCTCAGGCCCCTTTAGGGACAACTAGCTGTTCGAAGTGCCACTGTTGCCGGGGCTGATGGGCACAGGGGCGCAGGAACAGACCCTTCTGGGTAGCGTTGCCCCCTCTCTGGTGACCTCCTGTGTCCCTCTGCTGCTTATCCCCCTCCTTCACAGCTTCCAGACATCTCTGGGTCTGCAAGTGAACCACCTGGCCACTCAGCTGAAGAAAAAAATATATAAATTATTAATTGTCTGTATTATTATTATATCTGTGTCAAATTACAAACACCTAAATAAATAACACTTCATACAGCTCTATTATTATTTTTTGCTTATTTATTTTGTACAAGTTTGCAGTTGTCATGTCATGCATGACCTTTGCCCCTTCACTGACCTTGATGACCCTCCACTGTGGTTTGTTGCGTGGTGGCTGATGGGCGGGGCACGGTGTTAGTACCACCCTCTCGCCTTGGGCGTGGAAACACAGCCGTCCCGCTGGCCCCCAGCGCACCTCTCCCATGGAGTTCAACTCACAGTGCTGAAGAGAGAACAGACAGAGGAGTAAAACTTTAGTCTTCATCACTACATCAGCATCATCATGATCTTCTGATTTAGGATCTGCTCTCACTGTCTCCAATATCATCATTGTCATGGTTACCTGGTAGCCATTGCCACTGCAGGGTGCTATGTCCATAGTGGCGCCCTGTGCACCCCGTCCTCCAGGGTAATCTGCACAATAGCCAGTGCCAACATTGTACAGCTTCAAACATACAGGCACAATATGTTATATGATACATTCATGTTCAACATACAGCACAAGAATAACACAATATATTAGTCAAAAGTATAAGGATAATGATATAATAGCTATACAAGTGTGTGTGTGGGGGGGGGGTGAGTTCTACCTCCCCTGAGAGTGAAGGTCTGTCCTGGGGTATATAGAGGTCTGGGTAGACATTAGTCAGGAACCAGTGGAAGTTACGACAGCCCAGTCTCTTCTTCAGTCTGACTAGCTCTGTAATGTTAGGACTCTCAGACTGCACAGGGAACAGGACACACACATTAATTTGAGATCAACGCCAGAAGCAGACACACACACACACACACACACACACACACTGATTGTACAAAACATTAGAAACACCTGCTCTTTCCATGACAGACTGACCAGATAAATCCACGTGAAAGCTATAATCCCTTATTGATGTCACCTGTTAAATCCACTTCAATCAGTGTGGATAAAGGGGAGGAGACGGGTTAAAGAAGGATTTTTAAGTCTTGAGACTTGGATGTGTGTGTGCCATTCAGAGGGTGAATAGGCAAGACAACATTTAAGTGCCTTTGAACAGGGTATGGTAGTAGGTTCCAGGTGCACCTGATCGGGTCAAGAACTGCAACGCTGATGGGTTTTTCACGCTCAACAGTTTCCCGTGTGTGTCAAGAATGGTCCACCACCCAAAGCACATCCAGACAGCTTGACACAACTATGGGAAGTATTGAAGTCAATATGAGCCAACATCCCTGTAGTCCATGCCCTGAGAGCAAAAGGGGGAGCAACTCAATATTAAGAAGGTGATCCTAATGATTTGCACACTCAGGACACATACACGCCTATAGATATAAATGCACGCGCACACACACATGTGCACACACCGCATACACACACCCTACCTGCCTGATGAAGTGAGCTAGTGTATCTCTCTTATAGTAGATCTTCCTGAAGGCATCCAGCCAGGTGTCAGCGATGCGTATCTTGTTCCTCTGGAGGATGTCCTGGTCAGGGAGGGTATAGGGCTGGTGATGGCGCCCCAGGTGAGCCACTCTGGAGCAGGGGACCACCTCCATGGAGCCCCCACACAACCACACCTGGACAAACAGACAGACAGAGACAGGGAGATGCCATCACCTTTTTTGTTGGAATATGACTTCACCAAGATGAGCAGCCCAATCTACAGAAGCCTTGTAGAATCATCTGCACATCTAAACTCCACAGACAGTTGTGTCTCCACTCAGACTCCATTACTTTCGCTACATTGTCAAAATGTCTTTCAAATGAAGATGTATGTTTGAATCTTTAATTGCTAGGATCACAAAAGCTTCACATTCACTGACACCTGTCTGCAAATACACTATTAACCACTGCGATCCTATTCCTCTTTATTTCCCAAGGTCTACGTTTGCTCATCATTTCAAACCAAACCAATTAAATATTCCATGATGGATATAAAAATTCCATAACGGCACCCTATTCACTAGTGCACTACTTTCGACCAAGGCCCATATGTAACATGCTACATAATCCTGCTAGTGAGACATTCCATCATCAATCAGCCCTTTGCATTCCATATATAACCTCCCCCCTTTACCCTGATGGACAGCTCCTTACACCCCCCACATAGAGAAGTCACATTTTAAAATTCCTAATTAGACACTTTAGGGCTCTATTTTTATTGTTTTTATTTAACCTTTTTTTAACAAGTCAGTTAAGTACAAATTCTTATTTACAATGACGGCCTACCCCGGACGACGCTGGGTCAATTGTGCGCCACCCTATTCAATCCCCATTGCGGAAGTTCAGCTGTACAGCGTGATTGAAATGTAAAGGCAATGTTTCCCACAATAGTGGAGACTGTATTCCTGGTAAATGCTGCATATGTCGGCTCAATCGAAAATGACCTTATATTTCTATCGCGGGACCTGTAATGCTTCACTAAACATCCATTGAATTATTATACTTAGAATTGTAATTCAAATTTTCGCTGAGCACTATTTTTTTTCTCCATCACTCACAGCCAAAGATACTAGATATCCGACCGTTGTTGTCAACGTAATCCAATAACGAATTGCAAAAATCGCTGAAGTTGGAGACTTTTATCTCCCTCACCAACTTCAAACATCTGCTATCTGAGCAGCTAACCGATCGCTGCAGCTGGACATAGTCTATCGGTAAATAGCCCACCCATTTTTACCTACCTCATCCCCATACTGTTTTTATTTATTTACTTCTCTGCTCTTTTGCACACCAATATCTCTACCTGTACATGACCATCTGATCATTTATCACTCCAGTGTTAATCTGCAAAATTGTAATTATTCGCCTACATCCTCATGCCTTTTGCACACAATGTATATAGACTCTCTTTTTTTTCTACTGTGTTATTGACTTGTTAATTGTTTACTCCATGTGTAACTCTGTGTTGTTGTCTGTTCACACTGCTATGCTTTATCTTGGCCAGGTCGCAGTTGCAAATGAGAACTTGTTCTCAACTAGCCTACCTGGTTAAATAAAGGTGAAAAAAAAATGAAATAAAACATTTTATATTCATCCAATGTCTGGCAGTTTTTTGATGGCGTGATGATATCTTCACTGCATAGAGCTGTTCTCCATGGGCACTGAGTGCTCGTGCGAATATGAAGTTGGTCCGTATGCAACCCGGATATAGACGGTCCGTGAATCGGCAAATGTTAGTGGATTACGTTGACAACAACGGTCGGATATCTTGGACAAAGTCTCTAGTTCTTATTATAGCTCTATGGTCATAACCAAGGTGGATTTTTAAAAATCCACATTTCCAGAAACATGTCTCTCACCGTTGCCGCTTGCTATAGACCCGACTCTGTGCCCAGCTGTGCCCTGTACACCATATCTGAATGGATTGCCCCCCATCTATCTTCAGATCTCGTGCTATTAGGTGACCTAAACTGGGACATGCTTAACACCCCGGCCATCCTACAATCTAAACTCGATACCTCCAATCTCACATAAATTATCAATGAACCTACCAGGTACAACCACAAATCCGTAAACACGGGCACCCTCATAGATATCATCCTAACCAACCTGCCCTCCAAATACACCTCTGCTGTCTTCAACCAGGATCTCAACGATCACTGCCTCATTGCCTGCATCCGTAATGGGTCTGCGGTCAAACGACCTCCACTCATCACTGTCAAACGCTCCCTAAAACACTTCAGCGAGCAGGCCTTTCTAATCGACCTGGCCCGGGTATCCTGGAAGGATATTGACCTCATTCCGTCAGTAGAGGATGCCTGGTTATTCTTTAAAAGTGCTTTCCTCACCATCATAAATAAGCATGCCCCATTCCAAAAAATGTACAACCAGGATCAGATATAGCCCTTGGTTCACTCCAGACCTGACTGCCCTTGACCAGCACAAAAACATCCTGTGCCGTACTGCATTAGCATCGAATAGCCCCCGCAATATGCACGTTTTCAGGGAAGTTAGGAACCAATATACACAGGCAGTTAGGAAAGCAAAGGCTAGCTTTTTCAAACAGAAATTTGCATCCTGTATCACAAACTCCAAAAAGTTCTGGGACACTGTAAAGTCCATGCAGAATAAGAACACCTCCTCCCAGATACCCACAGCACTGAGGCTAGGAAACACCACCAATAAATCCACGATAATTGAGAATTTCAATAAGCATTTTTCTACAGCTGGCCATGCTTTCCACCTGGCCACCCCTACCCTGGTCAACAGCCCTGCACCCCCCCACAGCAACTTGCCCAAGCCTCCCAATTTCTCCTTCACCAAAATCCAGATAGCTGATGTTCTGAAAGACCTGCAAAATCTGGACCCGTACAAATCAGCGGGGCTAGACAATCTGGACCCTCTCTTTCTAAAATTAGCAGCCGAAATTGTTGCAACCCCTATTACTAGCCTGTTGAACCTCTCTTTCCTATTGTCTGAGATCCCCAAAGATTGTAAAGCTGCCGCGGTCAACACCCTCTTCAAAGGGGGAGACACTCTAGAGCCAAACTGCTACAGACCTATATCGGTCCTACCCTTCCTCTATACGGTCTTCGAAAGCCAAGTTAACAAACAGATCACCGACCATTTCGAATCCCACCATACCTTCTCCGCTATGCAATCTGGTTTCCGAGCTGGTCATGGGTGCATCTCAGGCACACTCAAGGTCCTAAACGATATCATAACCGCCATCGATAAGAGACAATAGTGTGCAGATGTATTCATTGACCTAGCCAAGGCTTTCGACTCTGTCAAATCACCACATTCTTATCGGCAGACTCAACAGCCTTGGTTTCTCAAATGACTGCCTACCCTGGTTCACCAACTACTTCTCTGACAGAGTTCAGTGTGTCAAATCTGAGGGCCTATTGTCCTGACCTCTGGCAGTCTCTGTATACATCAATGATGTCGCTCTTGCTGCTGGTGATTCTCTGATCCACCTCTACGCAGACAACACCATTCTGTATACTTCTGGACCTTCTTTGTACACTGTGTTAACTAACCTCCAGACGAGCTTCAATGCCATACAACTCTTCTTCTGTGGCCTCCAACTGCTCTTAAATGCAAGTAAAACTAAATGCATGCTATTCAACCGATCGCTGCCCGCACCTGCCCGCCTGTCCAGCATCACTACTCTGGACGCTTCTGACTTAGAATATGTGGACAACTACAAATACCTAGGTGTCTGGTTAGACTGTAAACTCTCTTTCCAGACTTACATTAAGCATCTCCAATCCAAAATTAAATCTAGAATCGTCTTCCTATTTCTCAACAAAGCATCCTACACTCATGCTGCCAAACATACCCTCGTTAAACTGACTATCCTGCTGATCCTAGACTTCGGCGATGTCATTTACAAAATAGCATCCAACACTCTACTCAGCAAATTGGATGCAGTCTATCACAGTGCCGTCCGTTTTGTCACCAAAGCCCCATATACTACCCACCACTGCGACCTCTATGCTCTCGTTGTCTGGCACTCACTTCATATTCTTCCCCAAACCCACTGGCTCCAGGTGATCTACAAGTCTCTGCTAGGTAAAGCCCCGCCTTATCTCAGCTCACTGGTCACTATAGCAGCACCAAACTGTAGCACGCGCTCCAGCAGGTATATTTCACTGGTCACCCCCAAAGCCTTTCTTTCCAGTTCTCTGCTGCCAATGACTGGAACGAATTGCACAAATCACTGAAGCTGGAGACTTATATCTCCCTCACTAACTTTAAGCACCAGCTGTCAGAGCAGCTCATAGATCACTCCACCTGTACATAGCCCATCTGTAAATAGCCTATCCAACTACTTCATCCCCATACTGTTATTTATTTATTCATTTTTGCTCCTTTGCACCCCAGTATCTCTACTTGCACATTCATCTTCTGCACATCTATCACTCCAGTGTTTAATTGCTAAATTGTAATTATTTCGCCACTATGGCCTATTTATTGCCTTACCTCCCTTATCTTACCTCATTTACACACACTGTATATAGACTTTTTCAAATAAAATCAAAGTTTATTTATCACGTGCGCCGAATACAACAGGTGTAAACCTTACAGTGAAATGCTTACTTACAGGCTCTAACCAATAGTGCACAAAATGTATTAGGTGAACAATAAGTAAGTAAAGAAATAAAACAGCAGTAAAAATACAGGCTAAAAACAGTAGCGAGGCTATAAAATTAGCGAGGCTACATACAGACACCGGTTAGTCAGGCTGATTGAGGTAGTATGTACATGTAAATATGGTTAAAGTGACTATGCATATATGATGAACAGAGAGTAGCAGTAGTGTAAAAGAGGGGTTGGCGGGTGGTGGGTGGCGGGACACAATGCAAATAGCCCGGTTAGCCAATGTGCGGGAGCACTGGTTGGTCGGCCCAATTGAGGTAGTACAGTGGGGCAAAAAAGTATTTAGTCAGCCACCAATTGTGCAAGTTCTCCCACTTAAAAAGATGAGAGAGGCCTGTAATTTTCATCTATGACAGACAAAATGAGAAAAAAAATCCAGAAAATCACATTGTAGGATCTTTTATGAATTTATTTGCAAATTATGGTGGAAAATAAGTATTTGGTCAATAACAAAAGTTTATCTCAATACTTTGTTATATACCCTTTGTTGGCAATGACAGAGGTCAAACGTTTTCTGTAAGTCTTCACAAGGTTTTCACACACGGTTGCTAGGATTTTGGCCCATTCCTCCATGCAGATCTCCTCTAGAGCAGTGATGTTTTGGGGCTGTTGCTGGGCAACACGGACTTTCAACTCCCTCCAAAGATTTTCTATGGGGTTGAGATCTGGAGACTGGCTAGGCCACTCCAGGACCTTGAAATGCTACTTACGAAGCCACTCCTTCGTTGCCCGGGCGGTGTGTTTGGGATCATTGTCATGCTGAAAGACCCAGCCACGTTTCATCTTCAATGCCCTGGCCTGGACATGTACTGGCTTAAGCAGGGGGACACGTCTGGCACTGCAGGATTTGAGTCCCTGGCGGCGTAGTGTGTTACTGATGGTAGGCTATGTTACTTTGGTTCCAGCTCTCTGTAGGTCATTCACTAGGTCCCCCCGTGTGGTTCTGGGATTTTTGCTCACCGTTCTTGTGATCATTTTGACCCCACGGGGTGAGATCTTGCGTGGAACCCCAGATCGAGGGAGATTATCAGTGGTCTTGTATGTCTTCCACTTCCTAATAATTGCTCCCACAGTTGATTTCTTCAAACCAAGCTGCTTACCTATTGCAGATTCAGTCTTCCCAGCCTGGTGCAGGTCTACAATTTTGTTTCTGGTGTCCTTTGACAGCTCTTTGGTCTTGGCCATAGTGGATTTTGTAGTGTGACTGTTTGAGGTTGTGGACAGGTGTCTTTTATACTGATAACAAGTTCAAACAGGTGCCATTAATACAGGTAACGAGTGGAGGACAGAGGAGCCTCTTAAAGAAGAAGTTACAGGTCTGTGAGAGCCAGAAATCTTGCTTGTTTTTTAGGTGACCAAATACTTATTTTCCACCATAATTTGCAAATAAATTCATTAAAAATCCTACAATGTGATTTTCTGGATTTGTTTCTTCTCATTTTGTCTGTCATAGTTGAAGTGTACCTATGATGAAAATTACAGGCCTCTTTCATCTTTTTAAGTGGGAGAACTTGCACAATTGGCGGCTGACTAAATACTTTTTTGCCCCACAGTATGTACATGGATGTATAGTTAAATTGACTATTCATATATGATAAACAGAGAGGAGCAGCAGCGTAAAAAGAGTGGTTGGGGAGGCACACAATGCAAATAGTCCAGGTAGCCATTTGATTACCTGTTCAGGAGTCTTATGGATTGGGGGTAAAAAACTGTTGAAGCCTTTTTGTCCTAGACTTGGCACTCCGGTAACGCTTGCCATGTAGTAGTAGAGAGAACAGTCTATGACTGGAGTGGCTGGGGTCTTTGACCATTTTTAGGCCCTTCCTCTGACACCACCTGGTGTAGAGGTCCTTTTTCTATTGTGTTATTGACTGTATGTTTGTTTATTTCATGTGTAACTCTGTGTTGTTGTTTGTGTCGCACTGCTTTGCTTTATCTTGGCAAGGTCGCAGTTGTAAATGAGAACATGTTCTCAACTAGCCTACCTGGTTAAATAAAGGTGAAATTAAATAAATAACCTCCCTTCTTTACCCTGATGGACAACTCCATCTGCTCCGCCCCCCAGAACAGCATGCCTGGATCATAACCTCCCACGCTCTGGAAGAAGTGTCTGTCAATTGCTAAGACCACGCCCACCAACGCCGGACTCCTATAGGACAATGAAAGGAGAGGAAATATCAAAAGATTAGACAGGGATAGGTACTACTAGGGGTCGATTTTGAGCTGGACATGTCTGTAATCTCTGTATTTGACTGTAGTATTCCAGAGGTCAGACTATATTTACTGGACAGGCTCCACTGGTGAATCCTGGTTTTCCTGTTGGGACAGGGTTTCCCAGTTGAAGTCCAGTCTCCAGTCAAACACTCCCCTGTGTGGCCACTGGGTGGCGTTGTACTGGAACGTCTGCCAGTCTATCACGTCTATGATGGGGGACACCACTCTGGTCCTGGAGATGGGAGGAGATAGACACTGGGCACAGAGGAAACTCATATAACTTCTAGAACTAGATCAGAAACATTTTCTCGCAATGAAGATTAAAAACCTAAGATTTTATTACATGGATGTAAATCTGCAGACAGATTATTGGTCGATGATAACCTGTAATTTCATAAAACATCACAGAAGAAGAGCAGGGATTCAGGAAGGGAATTAAGAGGTTTGAGGGAGAGAGAGAGAGAGATGGAGTAGTGCCAGGCAGCAATATAAGGACCCTGTTTAATCAACTAGTCTAAATGGCTGCTACCCTGCTGGATACAGCTTAGCAAGTAAGCTACCATGGTCCGGAGGCAATTAAGGATTAGATATAATACACAGAGACAGATTCACACAAACACAGACATACATTATGCCATTTTGTGTGTGTGTGTGTGTGTGTTTATGTGTGTACCTGTCCTGTGCCACTCGCTCCAATAGTGGTTCCAACCAGCCCCTTTGGCACTCGCAGTGTGAGTCCATGAAGACCAGTACCTCCCCCACAGCTCTGGCTGCACCCAGAGAGCGACACCCTGCCACGCCCAGACGCCACGTGCTGCGGACCAGACGCACCCCTTCCAGCAGCAACACATACTCACTCAGCACACTCTTCAGGTGACCTACAGATAGGGAAGGCAGGGTCAGGTGGCCTACAGATAGGGGAGGCAGGGTCAGGTGACCTACATGTAGGTGAGGTAGGGTCAGGTGACCTACAGATAGGAGAGGCACGGTCAGGTGACATACAGATAAGGGAGGCACGGTCAGGTGACCTACAGATAGGGGAGGCACAGTCAGGTGACCTACAGATAGGTGAGGTAGGGTCAGGTGACCTACAGATAGGGGAGGCACAGTCAGGTGACCTACAGATAGGTGAGGTAGGGTCAGGTGACCTACAGATGAGGGAGGCACGGTCAGGTGACCTACAGATAGGGAAGGCACAGTCAGGTGACCTACAGATAGGTGAGGTAGGGTCAGGTGACCTACAGATAGGGGAGGCACGGTCAGGTGACCTACAGATAGGGGAGGCAGGGTCAGGTGACCTACAGATAGGGGAGGCAGGGTCAGGTGACCTACAGATAGGGGAGGCAGGGTCAGGTGACCTACAGATAGGGGAGGCACGGTCAGGTGACCTACAGATAAGGGAGGCACGGTCAGGTGACCTACAGATAGGGGAGGCACAGTCAGGTGACCTACAGATAGGTGAGGTAGGGTCAGGTGACCTACAGATAGGGGAGGCAGGGTCAGGTGACCTACAGATAGGGGAGGCACAGTCAGGTGACCTACAGATAGGTGAGGTAGGGTCAGGTGACCTACAGATAAGGGAGGCACGGTCAGGTGACCTACAGATAGGGAAGGCACAGTCAGGTGACCTACAGATAGGTGAGGTAGGGTCAGGTGACCTACAGATAGGGGAGGCAGGGTCAGGTGACCTACAGATAGGGGAGGCAGGGTCAGGTGACCTACAGATAGGGGAGGCACAGTCAGGTGACCTACAGATAGGTGAGGTAGGGTCAGGTGACCTACAGATAGGGGAGGCAGGGTCAGGTGACCTACATATAGGTGAGGTAGGGTCAGGTGACCTACAGATAGGGGAGGCACGGTCAGGTGACCTACAGATAGGGGAGGCAGGGTCAGGTGACCTACAGATAGGGGAGGCAGGGTCAGGTGACCTACAGATAGGGGAGGCAGGGTCAGGTGACCTACATGTAGGTGAGGTAGGGTCAGGTGACCTACAGATAGGGGAGGCACGGTCAGGTGACCTACAGATAAGGGAGGCACGGTCAGGTGACCTACAGATAGGGTAGGCACAGTCAGGTGACCTACAGATAGGTGAGGTAGGGTCAGGTGACCTACAGATAGGGGAGGCAGGGTCAGGTGACCTACAGATAGGGGAGGCACAGTCAGGTGACCTACAGATAGGTGAGGTAGGGTCAGGTGACCTACAGATAAGGGAGGCACGGTCAGGTGACCTACAGATAGGGAAGGCACAGTCAGGTGACCTACAGATAGGGGAGGCACGGTCAGGTGACCTACAGATAGGGGAGGCAGGGTCAGGTGACCTACAGATAGGGGAGGCAGGGTCAGGTGACCTACAGATAGGGGAGGCAGGGTCAGGTGACCTACATGTAGGTGAGGTAGGGTCAGGTGACCTACAGATAGGTGAGGTACGGTCAGGTGACCTACAGATAGGGAGGGCACGGTCAGGTGACCTACAGATAGGGGAGGCACGGTCAGGTGACCTACAGATAGGGGAGGCACGGTCAGGTGACCTACAGATAGGGGAGGCACGGTCAGGTGACCTACATATAGGTGAGGTAGGGTCAGGTGACCTACAGATAGGGGAGGCACGGTCAGGTGACCTACATATAGGGGAGGCACGGTCAGGTGACCTACATATAGGGAAGGCACGGTCAGGTGACCTACAGATAGGTGAGGTACGGTCAGGTGACCTACAGATAGGTGAGGTAGGGTCAGGTGACCTACATATAGGGGAGGCACGGTCAGGTGACCTACATATAGGGGAGGCACGGTCAGGTGACCTACAGATAGGTGAAGTAGGGTCAGGTGACCTACAGATAGGTGAGGTAGGGTCAGGTGACCTACAGATAGGTGAGACAGGGTCAGGGTCAGACACACACAGTACCAGTCAAAAGTTTGGACACACCTACTCATTCCAGGGTTTTTCTTTATTCTTATATTGTAGAATAATAGCGAAGACATCAAAACTATGAAATAACACATATGGAATCATGTAGTAACCAAAAAGGTGTTAAACAAATCAAAACAATATTTCTGTAACCTTCTTTATACTTCAAAGTAGCCATTTTCCTGTTGAAAAACAAATGATAGTCCCACTAACGCAAACCAGATGGGATGGTGTATTGCTGCAGAATGCTGTTGTAGCCATGCTGGTTAATTAAGTGTGCCTTGAATTCTAAATAAATCACTGACAGTGTCACCAGCAAAGCACCCCCACATCATCACACCTCCTCCTCCATGCTTCATGGTGGGAACCACACATGCAGAAATCATCCGTTCACCTACTCTGCGTCTCACAAAGACACGGCAGTTGGAACCAAAAATCTCAAATTTGGACTCATCAAACCAAAAGGACAGATTTCCACCGGTCTAATGTCTTTTGCTCGTGTTTCTTGGTCCAAGCAAGTCTCTTCTTCTTATTGGTGTCCTTTAGTAGTGATTTCTTTGCAACAATTTGACCATGAAGGCCTGATTCACGCAGTCTCCTCTGAACAGTTGATGTTGAGATGTGTCTGTTGAACGCTGTGAAGTATTTATTTGGGCTGCAATTTCTGAGGCTGGTAACTCTAATGAACTTATCCTCTGCAGAAGAGGTAACTCTGGGTCTTCCTTTCCTGTGGCGGTCCTCATGAGAACCAGTTTCATCATAGCGCTTAATGTTTTTTGTGACTGCACTTCTTGACATTTTTTTTCTTGACATTTTCCAGATTGAATGACCTTCATGTCTTAAAGTAATGATATACTGTTGTTTCTCTTTGCTTATTTGAGCTGTTCTTGCCATAATATGGACTTGGTATTTTACCAAATAGGGCTATCTTCTGTATACTACCCCTAACTTGTCACAACACAACTGATTGGCTCAAATACATTAAGGAAAGAAATTCCACAAATTAACATTTAACAAGGCACGTGTTAATTGAAATGCATTCCAGGTGACTACCTCATGAAGCTGGTTGAGAGAATGCCAAGAGTGTGCAAAGCTGTCATCAAGGAAAAGGGTGGCTACTTTGAAGAATTTCAAATATAAAATATATTTGGATTTGTTTAACACTTTTTTTGGTTACTACATGATTCCATATGTGTTGTTTCATAGTTTTGATGTCTTCACTATTATTCTACAATGTAGAAAATAGTAAATATAAAGAAAAACCCTTGAATGAGTAGTGGTGTCCAAACTTTTGACTGGTACTGTATGCCCAATTCCATGGGCATAGCACAACTCGGATTACAGGTGGAAGTTTGGTCATATTACTAAGACCTATCCTTTCAGACAAGTGCAAACGGGTTTGGGACACTTGGGGGCTAGGGGTCTATTCAGAATCTGCACTATAAAATGGTTGAATATGGTGGGAATAGAGTGAACAAGTTTCGTCTGATATGTAGTGATGTTGTAGTGGTACTTTAGACTAATTAGATACAACTCGTGCCAATTGTTTGAGTAATGTCTTCTACACGCACCATGCTGACTGAGGTCGTCCACGAGCAGGACCTCGCGCAGGTACTCCTTGGGCGCTGTGTCGAGCACGCTGTGCACGGTGCGGAGGAGCGTGGACCAAGCCTCGTCATGGAAACATATCACCACGCTCGCGGACGGCAGCGACTCACTGTAACGCTCAACGAGGCACCTGTCAAAGCATTCCCATTGATTGACAGGGGTATAGACGCACGAGTAATTACGCACGAACCCATTAGCTTTACTAAACAATATACCATATTTCGTAGTTAGTGAGATCTTGAAATTAGACTACATATTTGTCACTGATAGCTCTTGTCGAGTCTATCTAGTTATTTTAGATACGTTGTTGAAGAGCCCTTTTTTGGTGTGGTGCGCTCCTTTGGAACATGCAGGACACTTACGAAGGATGGCGAGCCTCGGGCAATCTGCGATGCAGTGAGATCCGTTCGCTCACCAGCTCGTTGAAGCCGTATTTCTGCAGAGCAGACTTCTCCATGTCCCTTTCTAGCCCCTCCAGCTTCAGCCGCACCGGTCTCCCCATATTCCCGTGCGTCGGTAGCACCGGGACCGCTGATTCCTTCTTGGCGCTTGATATAACCATCCGGTAATTCCCCTTCCTCGGCGGCGGAGCTGGGTTCCTCACCTGGGTTGAGGGCACGAAGAGAAGCTGGTCCTCCTGCAGGGAGCTCAGCGGCGCGAGACCGAGATTATGCTCCTGTTTGAGACGGTCCCAGGAATCCACGATCACCTCCAGGTCCGGTGGACCAGAGAGCCGCTGGAAGGGACGGCGGGGCGAGTTGGGCGGTGTTTGGGTCTGATCCCGAAAGACCAGGTCCATGAGGGCCAGCGTGGCCACGGATAGAGCGAGGATAAGTAACCAGAGACAGAGCATCACCCGGCGGCATGGTCTGGGTCTGCTCCAAAGCCGCATAGTGAGCGGGAGAGAGAGAGGAGAGCGACGGGTTCACATAGAGAAGTCAGGGCTGAATCTTATTTCCCTCATCAAATTTGACTGGGGACAACATGGTCAGATACTGCACCTTTTGGCTACAACTTTTTAACCATAACGTTTTAGGCTTGCAATGGATAGTCCGTAATCATGACCAAATGGAATTACGCATAGATGTTGTTCTTTAGTTTAGGTCCATAATTCTTCCACGGTGTCCTTCCAAAGAACTGCAGCTCTGAACACGTTAGCGCTTCGTTTCACCTCCGACAAAATGTGGTTTCCAGTTATGTCCCTTGTTCCATGATACTCATTGCTGTTGGAGTGAAGTGCGTAAAATATGTCCTTCCACCGCGCCCCTGTGGTCCTAACGCGAGATTTAACCCCTGCAAGAATAGCGGATTTGAAGGCCACACCTGTTCAAACACCTTGCTTGCTCTATCACCATAATGACTAACTGACAATAGTTTAGGAAATCATATCCAGGCCTATAGCCCTATAAGTGAATAGAAAATATAGGCAAAGAACAAAAACACATTAAATCATTCAAATATGGCTAAAATTCTATTTATCTGTCATAAGAAAATATTTTGCCATCATTATATCTGATGTCAACTTCTAAAAGAAGGGGCAACATAAACGGAGAACAGACTGTCATCAACATAGGCCTCGATTCAATCCGTAGTTCTGATGACCTGAGCTACAGTGTGATAGAAATGTCACGTATTCCCGCGTTCGGAGACGACATTCATAGTATAACGCTGTATATGTCTGCTATATCGCGCTACGGAGCTGATTTCCAGCGCTACGGATTGAATCGAGCCCATAGTTTATTTGTGTATGCGAGTACTGCGCCCCTCCTCGCTGCGAGCTCGAGGCAGCATCACTCCCCGGTCAGACATCAGAGTTATTCCCCGGGCCAGCTGGCCAACAGCCTCGCGGTCCCATGACTGGCTGTTTGACTGTGATGCCAGCGGCTGCAGACTCGATCTCTCCAGTTTTCACATTGATTCTTGGCAGCCACTGTGGCTGTTTTCTTCACCGCTGTTGGAAACAGGGTGCCTGGCTCCACACCGCCCAAAGTCTCCTCTTCCCTCCCTTTATAGACTTTTAGTTTCATCATATTTTATATAAGAACCATGCAGCCTACTGTAATGCTACAATGTGAAGGTGCATTTGGAGAAGTGTTGAAATGGGCCACAGTGTGCTGATAACAGGACAACAATAGAAAAGGGTCTACATAGTCATGTCTGTCTCTATCTTGACTCTCTGTATGTGTCTCTACTTATGTCATCTCTCTGTCTTGGAATGCCTGTCTGTTAGTGTTGGGTAGTTTTGACAGAGTTAGTTCTGTCTTGGCATGCCTGTCTGTTACTGTTGGGCAGTGTTGACAGAATTAGTTCGGTCTTTGCATGTCTCTGTAGGTGTTGGGTACTGGTGACAGTTAGTTCAGTCTTTAGCATTAGTTTTCTCTGTAATTACATTGGGTGGTAGGATCTGTGTGTCCCCCTCAGGATGAAAGCACTGTGTCCACCTCTAAAGGCTCCCCCTGGTCAGGATGACAGGGCAGAGACATCAGTCTCCCTGAGGCCCCTGGGTAATGATGGAGTCCACAGGGCTCTGGTGGCTCAAGGGTGAAGTCTTCCCTAGGATCAGCTTTCCCTCCCCAAATCCTAACATGAACCATTCGTGGGAATAATGAAAAACCCGCCCAAGATCAGCATCTAAGAGAAACATCACCCTACACCTGATTACACAGGAGGACATACCTGGAGAGAGAGAAGCAGGGAAAGAGATAGAGTGAAGGAGAGGATGAAAACGAAAGAGAGGGAAGGGAGAGAAGGGGAGAGAGGTGAAGAGAGCGTAGAGTAAAGGAGAGAGAAAAACAGACTAAGTGACAAAGAGGGGGCGAGAGGTAAGAGGATCTACCAGGAAAATGAAAGAGGAGAATGTGAGAAAGAGGACAGAGAGACCTTTCAGTCGAACTGTTAAAAATCAGCACAGAAGTTGTACAGAATGTATTTAGTCCCTCCCCCTACTGCCAATTGACATGGCACAGAACAGGTTGTTGACCCCTTGACCTTTAGTTGATCTAATAGGATCTAAATGGAACTCACAAGTCATTCACCCAATTAAAGAACCATACATTTCCATCTGCACACAGAATAACATTTCCGTATGATCCACCCTCCTGCCAAAAGAGAAACATCTAAATTCCCAGACCACCACACAAACAGACATACAAGGATGTAGACTCTGCACACTCAAACGCGCGCTAGCGCACACACACAGAGAGCTCGACCCACGCATCCTCCTCAGGAATGTTCCTGCATTCCTTCCCCCTCTAGAAGCCATGCAGTGCTGTAAGTAGGAAGAGGGTAAGTGCTTGTAACCAACAGCCCCTAACACACATACGTGAACTCATGCACAAATAAAAATCTAATAAAAATCTAACTTTATTTGTCACATGCGCCAGAACACAACAAGTGTAGACCTAACCGTGAAATGCTTACTTACAAGCCCTTAACCAACAGTGCAGTTCAAGAAGAGTTAAGAAAATATTGACCAAATAAACAAAAGTAAAAAATAAAAAGTAACACAATAACATAACAATAACAAGGCAATATAAAGGGGGTACCGTTACCGAGTCGGTGTGCGGGGGTACAGGTTAGTTGAGGTCATTTGTACATGTAGGTAGGGGTGAAGTGACTATGCATACATAATAAACAGCAAGTAGCAGCATTGTACAATACAAATGGGTGGGGGGTGGTGGCGGGGTCATTATAACAGTCCAGTGGCCATTTGATTCATTGTTCAGCAGTCTTATGGCTTGGGGGTAGAAGCTGTTAAGGAGCCTTTTGGTCCCAGACTTGGCGCTCCGGTACCGCTTGCCGTGTGGTAGCAGAGGAAACAGTGTATGACCTGGGTGACTGGAGTCTCTGACAATTGTATGGGCTTTTCTCTGACACCGCCTATTATATAGGTCCTGGATTGCAGGAAGCTTGGCCCGAGTGATGTACTGGGCCGTACGCACTACCCTCTGTAGTGCCTTATGGTCAGATGCCAAGCAGTTGCCATACCAGGTGGTGATGCAACCAGTCAGGATGATCTCAATGGTGCAGCTGTAGAAGTTTTTACACCATACACACTTAAACATGTACACACACACACACACTCTGAAAACACACACACACCGAAAACACACTCACGGTCCAGGGTCATGACATGGCTAGACACACTCCCTTCCCCACTACACCCAACAAGGGTGTGACCTGTTCTTCTCAACTCTGGGTACTCAGTGTACTCTTCACAGTAATCAATGTTAGTATCCTCTGTTTGTACAGATGTGATTAATGGTGTTGGTTTTGGGTGATATTCAGGGTAACATGCCTGGATTGCTGGTCTGAAAACATTCCTTTTGTTTTTGCAGTCAGTGACGTGTCGAGTCTGGACTCTTGTTATGTCTGGATTGACTGGGGCTTACTGAGACGGAATAGTGATGCACTCTGCTGGAGGGTTAGAAGTACTGCACTTCAGTCTTGCTCGCCGCTTTCAATTTCAATTTAAGGGGCTTTATTGGCATGGGAAACATATGTTTACGTTGCCAAGGCAAGTGAAATAGATAATAAACTAAAGTGAACGGTAAACATTACACTCACAAATTTCCAAAATAATAAAGACATTTTAAATGTCATTACGTCTATATACAGTGTTGTAACGATGAGCAAATAGTTAAAGTACAAAAGGGAAAATACATATACATGTGGATTGTATTTACAGTGGTGTTTGTTCTTCACTTGTTGCCCTTTTCTTATAGTAACAGGTCACACATGTTGCTGCTGTGATGGAAAAATATGGTATTTCACCCAACAGACATGGGAGTTTATCAAAATTTGATTTGTTTTCGAACTCTTTGTGGGTCTGTGTAATCTCAGGTCAATATGTGTCTCTAATATGGTCATACATTTGGCCGGAGGTTGGGAAGTGCAGCTCAATTTCCACCTCATTTTGTGGGCTGTATGCACGTAGCCTGTCTTCTCTTGAGAGCCAGCTCTGCCTACTGTGGCCTTTCTCAATAGCAATACTATTCTCACTGATTCTGTACATAGTCAAAGCTTTCCTTAAATTTGGGTCAGTCACAGTGGGTCAGTCACAATATGTCAAGTAATTATCTTTTTGTTTTCTCGTGATTTGGTTGGGTCTAATTGTGTTGCTGTCCTGGGGCTGTTTGTGAACAGAGCACCAGGACCAGCTTGCTTAGGGGACACTTCTCCAGGTTCATCTCTCTGTAGGTGATGGTTCTATTATGGAAGGTTTGGGAATCGCTTCCTTTTAAGTGGTTGTAGAATTTAACGGCTCTTTTCTGGATTTTGATAATTAGCGGGTATCGGCCTAATTCTGCTCTGCATGCATTATTTGGTGTTTTACGTTGTACACGGAGGAGATTTTTGCAGAATTATGCATGCAGAGTCTCAATTTGGGGTTTGTCCCATTTTGTGAATTCTTGGTTGGTGAACGGACCCCAGACCTCACAACCATAAAGGGCAATGGGCTCTAAGACTGATTCAAGTATTTTTAGCCAGATCCTAATTGGTATGTCGAATTTTATGTTCCTTTTGATGGTGTAGAAGGCCCTTCTTGTCTCTCAGATCGTTCACAGCTTTGTGGAAGGTACCTGTGGCGTTGTTTAGGCCGAGGTATGTATAGTTTTTTATGTGCTCTAGGGTAACGGTGTCTAGATGGAATTTGTATTTGTGGTCCTGGCAACTGGACCTTTTTGGGAACACCATTATTTTTGTCTTACTGAGATTTACTGTCAGGGCCCAGGTCTGACAGAATCTGTGCAGAAGATCTAGGTGCTGCTGTAGGCCCTCCTTGGTTGGTGACAGAAGCATCAGATCATCATGTGAGAGGGCTACATAAATCTACATACCCAATATGGAAGAAGATGGAGTGTAGTGAATGTAAGGGTTTCAGTTGATAATCTAGTGCATTCCAGGTAGAAAAAGTTAGAGCAGCTAATTGCGCTATAGTCAGCAGAATACAAGCAGAGTCCCCCTGACAAAGCAGATACTGCCTGTGGAGTTGTCCAGAGCCAAGAGCCGGTGTGGATAGTTCAGATGAAAGATCTTAAGGAAAGGGAAACTGTTTATGAGGATACTAACCTCTGGTTAGAGTGGATTCAATATACGGCCAGATCAATAGCTAAAGAAGAATGCTATGCTTGTGCCACAGCAAACCTCAGTTGACAACCATTCCTTTTCCATTAAATGGAATTAATTCACCTAAGGGAATGGCCTGTATGGTAAAGCTATTCATGGAAGCAGGAACACCAGATAATAACAGTTGTATGGATTTGAACTATTTATATCCACATGTTCCTCTGAAATCTAAGCTTCCTCCTTTCAAAGAGGCAAGGGGAGACTGTTTACTGTTTGATTCGGTATAGTACTTCTGGGAAATATGTGGGGGAAATCAGTACCTGCAATAGGACAGATAATGTTACTTCTGATGCGACAAATGAGTGATTTGGCAGGCTGGTTGAGATCTGGGGATTTCAGTAAGATAAGGAGGCCCAGGGCTCACATCTGGTGGTTGGTTGTGTTGGGGAATGATGTTATGGCCGAGTATTACTGGCTAATTGGACAGGGGTATGTGCACTGGTACATTTGAGAATGCCTTTCACACTCATTCAACACCATGACATGATGTTGACTAAACGGGAGAAAATAAGTACTCCGACTGGGTCTTTTGATGATAGGGTTTGTATTAATAACATTGTGGTTCCACGGGGGGGAGCAGATGAGATCAAAGCTATAAATTAGATCCTGGTAGGATTAGAGTGAAGTATTTTTTGGTGGTCCACTCTCAATGAGAATGTGGATTGGATCAATTATATCTATTAAAAATCCACAGCGCTTCACCAATTATATCAGAGATGTAATGAATGGCTTGGCAGAATAGAATAGTCTTAGATATGTTTGCTGGCTGAAAAGGGTGGGAGTGTATGGAGGTAGTTTGGACCCCGATGACACAGCTCCGGATGGATCAGTGACCAAGGCCTTGGCTGGTTTACACACCCTAGCTCACGAGTTGGCAGTGAACTCAGGGGTGGATACTTCTCTGACTAATTGAGTTGACAGTGTGTTTGGAAGATGGAAAAATGTTATGATTACTGTGTTATGGGCTACCTTCACCTGTGTGACTGTGTTAGTTTTGTGTTTTGATTGCGTGTATGAAAGTTATCATTTCCAGGATTCTGGAGAAATCAATGACACTTCAGATGGTGATATATATGGACCAATCCTAAGCTCTGACCAGTGGAATACAAAATACATGGCTCCGGACGTAATAGAAGAATCCGGATCCTTTCACTCGCGAGGAGACCATATTTGATGTTTAGGGAATTTAGATGTTTTCTTGTTTCAATGTATAGACTGTTTTTTCATGAAGATTGTAACGGAAAATCCTGATAAGTAGAGTTAAGATTCTGATGTAGGTTAGAACAGTCATTGAAGTTGATTGTGTACATACATGTATGGGGTTGTCTTCTTCTAGTATATCATTGATATTTCCATGTAGTGTTTAATGATGGTATGAGTTGTTAAGTCATTTTTAAGGTGGATTGTTAGGAAAATTATGATTAAATGACTGAACAAATCATTTTAAATGGAACTGTAACTAAGTAAACTTATACTCTGTTTTATTATATCTGATTAACAAATATGAGTTTATAAGAAGGGATTGTGTGACACGGACAAGGAGTAATTCAAGTTAATGAACACCATTCCAACTAGGTAGAAACGAATGGGTTGTGGATTAAGTAAGCAGATAAGGTAGTTAACCTATTGTTGAACCGACAAAACTGAGCTCTGGGGTGTTTTAGATAAGACAGTGAGTGCATTCCTAGGTTTTCTGTTAATTAGAACTGTCAGCTAAGTGGTGATCGATAATGTTGAGGGGTCAAAAATTCAGTTGTGTTGTGTGTCCTGTGTATGTGCTAGGGGGGGTCACAATGAAGTTCCCTTTGTCCCGGTCGAGAGGAGGGGATTCTGTTAAGCAATGAAATGACATCATGTTATTGTATATAAACTGCTGCTCGTGGTAACGTGGCAGCGCGCTCCGAGAATACATTCTGTTACCTATTATTGATAAGACTGGTCTCCGTCTATTTTATGCAAACAAGAATCTTACAAATTCTCATAAAATAGATTAAAGAGAATTAAATTAATGAAAACACATTGGTATAATTCAATTACAGTAACAGTGGCCCAGCCAGAGCCCGGACTTGAACCCGATCAAACATCTCTGGAGAGACCTGAAAATAGCTGTGCAGCGATGCTCCCCATCCAACCTGACAGAGCTTGAGAGGATCTGTAGAGAAAAATGGGAGAAACTCCCCAAATACAGATGTGGCAAGCTTGTAGCATCATACCCAAGAAGACTCGAGGCTATAGTCACTGCCAAAAGTGCATCAACAAAGTATTGAGTAAAGGGTCTGAATACTTATGTAAATGTGATATTTCAGTTTTTTAGTTTTAATTAATTTGCTAAAATGTCTAAAAACCTGTTTTTGCATTGTCATTATGGGGTAGAGGGTGTAGATTGATGAGGGGAAAAAAACATTTAATCAATTTTAGAATAAGGCTGAAGGGGTCTGAATACTTTCTGAATGCACTGTATGTTGAAGAGGGTGGGACTTAAGCTGTGTCCCTGTCTCAGCCCACAGTCCTGTGGAAATAAATGTGTTTTTTTGCCAATTTTAACCACACACTTGTTGTTTGTGTACATTGATTTTATAATGTCGTGTTTTTCCCCCAACACCACTTTCTATCAATTTGTATAGCAAACCCTCATGCCGAAGCTTTTTTGAAATCAACAAAGCATGACAAGACTTTGCGTTTGTTTTGGCTTGTTTGTTTGTCAATTAGGGTGTGCAGGGTGAATACGTGGTCTGTCGTAATTTGGTAAGTACATTGTTTTCACTGAGGAAATGTACACGTCTGCTGTTATTGATAATGCAGATGATTTTTTTGCTGTTGACACATATCTCACGATAGTTATTGGGGTAAAATTTGTCTCCACTTTTGTGGATTGGGGTGATCAGTCCTTGGTTCCAAATATTGGGGAAGCTGCCAGAGCTAAGGATGATGTTAAAGAGTTTAAGTATAGCCAATTGGAATGTGTATATTTTATCATTTAATTTAGGACACCATCAAACCCACAGGCCTTTTTGAGTTTGAGGGTTTGTATTTTGTCCTGGTAGTTCATTCAATGTAATTGGGAATCCAGTGGGTTCTGGTAGTCTTTAATAGTTGATTCTAAGGTTTGTATTTGATCATGTATATGTGTTTGCTGTTTGTTCTTTGTTAAAGAGCCAAAAATATTGGAGAAGTGGTTTATCAATACATCTCCGTTTTGGATAGATAACTCTTTGTGTTTTTGTTTGTTTAGTGTTTTCAAATTTTCCCAGAAGTGGTTAGAGTCTATGGATTCTTCAATTACATTGAGCTGATTTCTGACGTGCTGTTCCTTCTTTTCCCGTAGTGTATTTCTGTATGGTTTTAGTGATTCACCATAGTGAAAGCGTAGGCTCATGTTTTCTATGTTTTTGGTTGGATAGGTTTCTCAAATTCTTTCTTAGGTTTTTGCATTCTTCATCACACCATTTGTCATTGTTGTTAATTTTCTTAGGTTGTCTGCTTGAAATGTTTAGATTTGATAGGGAAGCTGAGAGGTCAAAATATACTGTTTAGATTTTCTACTGCCAAGTTTACACCTTCACTATTACAGTGAAACATTTTGTCCAGGAAGTTGTCTAAAATGATTGAATTCGTTGTTGCCTAATTTTTGGGGGGTAGGTTTCCACACTACTTTCCTTCCAACTATAGAATTTCTTAATATTATTCCGTTCCCTTGGCTTTGATGCCTCATGATTGAGTATTGAAGCCAGAAGAGGACTGGCCACCCCTCATAACCTGGTTCCTCTCTAGGTTTCTTCCTAAGTTTTGGCATTTCTAGGGAGTTTTTCCTAGCCACCGTGTTTCTACACCTGCATTGCTTGCTGTTTGGGGTTTTAGGCTGGGTTTCTGTACAGCACTTTGAGATATCAGCTGATGTAAGATGGGCTATATAAATACATTTGATTTGATATTGCTCTGTTCAAGTAGACTGTGATTTTGCTGTGATCTGATAAGGGTGTCAGTGGGCTGACTGAATGCTCAGAGAATCTGGGTTGAGGTCAGTGATGAAATATTCTACACTACTACTGCCAAGAGACGAGCTATAGGTGTACCCACCATAGGAGTCACCTCGAAGCCGACTGTACATACCCAGCGTATGACAGATCTGCAGGAATTGTGACTGTTTTTTGTTGATTATGTTGTCGTAGTTGTGCCTAGGGGGGCATATGGGGGAGGGAATACTGTCACCTCCAGGTAGGTGTTTGTCCTCCTGTGTGCTGAGGGTGTCAGGTTCTTGTCCAGTTCTGGAATTTAGGTTGGCACAGACTAGTACATGTCCCTGGGCCTGGAAATGATTGATTTCCCCCTCCAGGATGGAGAAGCTGTCTTCATTAAAGCATTGGGATTCTAGTGGGGGGATATAGGTAGCACTACAGGAGGACATTGTTCTCTGTTGAGATAATTTCCTTTAGAATTTCTAGCCAAATGTACAATGTTCCTGTTTTGATTTTCAATAGATTGAGTTAGGTCTACTTTATACCAAATTAGCACACCCCCTTCCCTGTTTCACACCTGGTCGTTTGGTGGATGGGACTACCAGCTCTCTGTAACCTAGAGGGCAACCAGTGGGTCCATCTCCTCTATACCATGTTTCTTCTAGGATGACAACGTCTGTATTCCTGATTTTTTGGTGAAGTCCAGGTTCCTGCTTTTTAGACCAAACGCAGATGACATAGTAAAGGCTTTGAGTTCCATAAAGTGTACAATTTTGCTAGTCATGTGGTTTGGCCTCAGACCATGGCTCTCTCCCCCGATCTCTACCCATCTCTGTCGTTCTCTCTCCTTCTAGCTCTCTCAGGCACACCTCCTGACTATTTCTATTGAGTGTAGGTACATTTATTTAATGATCCCCTACATTAAATCTCAGAGAATAATACAAATAATATATGTTTTTGGTCCTATACGATCCCAGGTCATATTTTGATTGATGAAGGATGACACATTGAGTCTGACTGAGAGGAATGGTGATTAGATTGGATGCTTATCTTGTCAAAAACAATGTAAGTAGAGTATAATTTAAAGGTTCATCAGACACCACCACGTGATGGCTGGACTGTTGCCCAAATGATTGACTATATTGACGAGAACACGCATAGTAGGTAGCCTACTCAACTTTACTGGCCTACCAAATCATCATCATCATTAATCAATCATAGACAATTTCTACTCAAAAACTGTCAGGAATTCAGGACTCTTTCTAGAGCTCTGACCTGAAGATCACGGATATCATGATTCAACCTTGTTTTTTTCAAAGTTCCCAGTTGTATTGAAAGCACCATAAATCAAGAGAATGCCAGACGCTGATGTCAAAGTTTGATGACAAAATATGTCCACAAGAAGAATAGCCACGAGACCTTCCTGTTCAAGTGAGCACAGCACAAGGTAAGTACAAAAATGTATTGAATGCTGTTGCATAATGTATGTAATATGCCAGGGAGATACAGTTGAAGTCGTAAGTTTACATACACTTAGGTTGGAGTCATTAAAACTCGTTTTTCAACCACCACACATTTCTTGTTAACAAACTATAGTTTTGGCAAGTCGGTTAGGACATTTACTTTGTGCATGACACAAGTATTTTTTCCAACAAATGTTCACAGACAGATTATTTAATTTATAATTCACTGTATCACAATTCCAGTGGGTCAGAAGTTTACATACACTAAGTTGACTGTGCCTTTAAACAGCTTGGAAAATTCATGTTATGACTTTAGAAGCTTCTGATAGTGACATCATTTGAGTCAATTGGAGGTGTACCTGTGGATGTTTTTCAAGGTCTACCTTCAAACTCAGTGCCTCTTTGCTTGACATCATGGGAAAATAAAAAGAAATCAGCAAAGACCTCAGAAAAAAATGTATACCTCCACAAATCTGGTTCATCCTTGGGAGCAATTTCCAAACGCCTGAAGGTACCACGTTCATCTGTAGAAACGATAGTACGCAAGTATAAACACCATGGGACCACGCAGCCGTCATACCGCTCAAGAAGAAGACGCGCTCTGTCTCCTAGAAATGAACGTACTTTGGTGAGAAAAGTGCAAATCAATCCCAGAACAACAGCAAAAGTACCTTGTGAAGATGCTGGAGGAAACAGGTACAAAAGTATCCACATCCACAGTAAAACGAGTCCTATATCGACATAATCTGAAAGGCCTCTCAGCAAGGAAGAAGCCACTGCTCCAAAACCGCCATAAAAAAAGCGACTACGGTATGCAACTGTACATGGAGACAAAGATAATACATTTTGGAGAAAAGTGCTCTGGTCTGATGAAACTAAAATAGAACTGTTTGGCCATAATGACCATCGTTATGTTTGGAGGAAAAAGGGGGATGCTTGCAAGCCGAAGAACACAATCCCATCCGTGAAGCACAGAGGTGGCAGCATCATGTTGTGGGGGTGCTTTGTTGCAGGGGGGACTGGTGCACTTCACAAAATAGATGGCATCATGAGGGTGGAAAATGATGTGGATATATTGAAGCAACATCTCAAGACATCAGTCAGGAAGTTAAAGCTTGGTCGCAAATGGGTCTTCCAAATGGACAATGACCCCAAGCATATACTTCCAAAGCTGTGGCAAAATGGCTTAAGGACAACAAAGTCAGGGTATTGGAGTAGCCATCACAAAGACCTGACTTCAATCCTATAGAAAATGTGTGGGCAGAACTGAAAAAGCATGTGCGAGCAAGGAAGCCTACAAACCTGACTCAGTTACACCAGCTCTGTCAGGAGGAATGGGCCAAAATTCACCCAATTTATTGTGGGAAGCTTGTGGAAGGCTACCTGAAACATTTGACCCAAGTTAAACTATTTAAAGGCATGTAAACTTCTGACCCACTGGGAATGTGATGAAAGAAATAAAAGCTGAAATAAATCATTCTCTCTACTATTATTCTTACATTTCACATTCTTAAAATAAAGTGGTGATCCTAACTGACCTAAGACAGGATTAAATGTCAGGGATTGTGAAAAACTGAGTTTAAATGTATTTGGCTAAGGCGTATGTAAACTTCTGACTTCAACTGTATGTATACTGTAGCTAAGAAAGTAATACTAAAGGTATGTTGTGTAATAAGTTGTTAGTACCCTATGTGCCTCACCCAAATAATTTGGTCCCTTTCCCCCTCATAACTTAGCCTACTGTTCTGACTTGGTGGTGCACATGTAGCCTATAGCCTGTTTTAGAGAAATGTAATGATTGAATATTGTAAGAGCTTTCATTGCCTGCTTATATGCCCCCTTTATTTACCATACTGTTCTGACTTGTTGTACAGGGAGAATACTGTAAGAATGGCCTATATTCTGCTGTATATATTTCAAAAGTGCTGAACAAATAGTTATACTGATTACATCGGTCCTAGCTTGCTCATTAATGTCTAAATCGAAATTACAATCGAAATTACCTCTTACTTGCTCGTCATCCCCTTATGCCATAGTTTGTACATCTCAATTGTCAGTAGAAAATACATTTGTTTAAGCAAGTCAGCCATATCAGCTATGTTTTTTTAAAGGCAGTAAATGAGGCTGAATTAATTGTTTCCCTGCCAGATAAGGCTCTGCTGATAGCCAGGTGTGGTGCAAAAAAAATATATATTTGTCATGCATCTACAACGTTGTTTATTTTTTCGCACTACCAAGATTTACATGCTAAATTCGCCACTGAACGGGACAGGACAGAGCAGAGGGGTGGGGACTGAGACGGTTCACATGAAGCGCGCGACCTAATGAAGGATGAGATGCATCTTGTTATCAACTTCATATGTTTGCGCGTGCATGCATCCCTCTATTAAATTATGGAACTCCGGGCACGCGGGGGAAGGAAGGGAGAATAGGTGCGCGTAGGAGCAGTTATGTGTTTGGTGGGGTCCGCGTGAGCAGCAATATCTTTGGGGTTGTGTGGATATAGTTGCAGCTTTTTCTCCAGGTAGAAATGGGACGTTTACATTATGCCTGTGTTCTGGCTTGCACTTTTTTCGTTTCTCAAGCCAATGGACTCAAAAGTAAGTAAAGTTTGAGTTGCTTTTGGGGTCTCAGCTGTACCTATCAATCAGGTTTGTGGTATAGGATGATGGATGCAGATTAAGCATAATTTGTTGTCAAATGAATAATTTAAATAATATAGGGATGATTGTAAGCCTACAATCTTGTTGATAATTGTTATGCGGATCGTTGTATATTTTTTCCATTTAGCCTATAAAGGTTTAATAATGCAATCAGTCAACTCTTTCAAACGACTAGGCTATAGGTCGAAATAATTTCACATAGGCTATGCATGGAATTGAAATGTATTGTAATTTTTCTCCGTGTACAAATTACGTTTTTCAAGTAAAAATGAACGCTTCGGACTAATTGTTTTCATCTGACCTTGGTCATCCTCTAAGAATGTCAGAGAGGTGCGCGAGCTGTTATTGCTTTCCTAGTATCCACGCGCTTGTCTTGTCAGTCTCAGTCCCATGAGCCCAATTATGCCATTTACGCGCGTGCACTAGTAGATGCGTCTTGTGAATATGGTTTCCTCGATAGGTTTTCCAACAGTATACAAAACATTTTTGAACACAATATCTATTGTAGTCTGTGTCTAGAATATGACCGTTTATTATGGTTAGGGAAATAGGCTGGTTTCAACGAATTCATACAATAAGCTTACATTAGAGCGCTCACATTAGGCAGCATTTTCCAATATACGTTTTTAAAAGTACCATTTTAGTCTATAAATTTTAAAACAAACATTTACTCTCTCTCTCAGCTTACCGAGACATGTTCCCTCATAAGCATTCAGTATCGATGAAGTTTCCACCGATCCCCGGTTGGAACCCAGACAGTAACCCATGGGATGACTATCTTTACCCACCCTTCAGTCCCAAGGAACTAACGCGGAGGAAAGGTGAGCACCACCACTGACCTTGTCAAATTATGCAGGGAAAGTTTATAACGTTCCTCCTTTAAAACATTTAGCTATCCACTATTTTCACACACCTATCCAGGTCAGCCCATCAAAGTTCGCCTGACCAGTGACAGTCCTGCGATCATTGGCTCTATGGTGTCATTTACGGCCAAGCTAGACTACCCACCTTGTCAGAAGGAGGATGCCAATGGGGAGCTGGTGTGGGATGAGCATTGTCCGGATGGTGTGGAGCTGGAGGCCTCAGGTGCTTCCCACAAACCACTCTACGTGCACGCACACACATTTGCGTGCCACAAAAAGGACAACATCTGATAACTTCTGTATTGACTAAACTCTCCCCTCTCCTGGTCAGCTAACGGTCAGCTGAAGCATGGCTATGTGTTTAACTGGACGTCCTGGCTGGATGACTACGGCTTTGGAAAGTGTACTGACCTGAAGAGATGTAACGTCTTCCCAGACGGGAAACCCTTCCCTCAGAGCAACGACTGGAGACACAAGAGCTACGTCTACGTATGGCACTCCATGGGTAAGTCTCACTCAAACACAATCAGTCACGGACATACTCATGCACACAGTCATAAAGTAACACACATATGCACGCACAATGTCTTCAATTATATGTGCTCTATCAAAGATGCACTATGCAGAAATCGCTCTGCCATTTCCTGGTTGCTAAAATTCTAATAGTTTGCCTAGGTTAGAGCATTGGGCCAGTAACCGAAAGATTGCTGGATCGAATCCCCGAGCTGACAAGGTAAAAATCTGTCGTTCTGCCCCTCATGCAAGGCAGTTAACCCACTGTTCCCTGGGCGCCGAAAACGTGGATGTCGATTAAGGCAGCCCCCGGCACCTCTCTGATTCAGAGGGGTTGGGTTAAATGCGGAAGACACATTTCAGTTGAATACATTCAGTTGTACAACTGACTAGGTATCCCCCTTTCAATTAATGTGACAAATTAATTATTTCAATTAATGTGACAAAACAACAGTGTGGAGAATCATTATACCATCTAAACAACTGTGAAATATATTTTCCATAACCAAAATATAGTCTTTTTTATCGTATTTTCAGCTGTTTGAAGCTGGTGTACAAAACCAAAAGTAAAAGACGCAAAAACAAAGCATATAAATAGTGCACGTTGAACAAATCTGCTTCTTAGACTTGCTTTCAATAAGAATGACAGATCTGTAACTCACAGTTCTAAAAAGTTTCATATTGCAGCTTTAAAGGTGGGGAAAGGTGAGGCGGCAGGTGCTGAGAGAGATGGAGATCTGCTATCGCTGTAACTCTCTCTGCCCTCCCTCTCCACCCCCCCCCCCCTCCATCTCTCTCTCTCCCTCACTCCCTCCATCCCTCCCTCAGGTCAGTACTCTGAGACGTGCGATGGCTCCTCTTCCACCCTGACAGTGAACACCAGTGACATCACTCTGGGGCCGGAGCTGATAGAAGTCATGGTGTACAGGAAACGTGAGCGCAGGAAGTACAGCCCCCTGGCCACAGACAAGACCGTCTTCTTCGTCACAGGTGAGTCCCCTGTATACACTTTGTATACATGTCTACTCCCAAAGCATCAATGGGACGGGTCTCAATCCACAACCTTTCTTCCTCCCATCTACTATCATTTCTTCCCCTTGTACATCTTATAGGACACCAAGCCCTTAGTCAGGTGGAGCTTTAGTGTTTTTTTGCTTTCACTTATTCAAAAAAGATTTGACAGTCAAGAATTTTGTTGATTGGAACAAAGGCCAATGGTGTGTCCCAAAAGGCACCATATTCCCTATATAGTACACTAATTTTGACCAGACCCCTATGGCTGTAATGTACTATGTAGTGCACTACACTCTTAGAAAAAAGGGTTTCAGAGATTCTTCGGTTGTCCCCATAGGAGAACCCTTTTTGTTTCTAATTAAACCCCTTTTCGGTTCTAGGTAGGATCTTTCTGTGAGAAGGGTTCTATACGGAACCCAAAAGGGTTCTTTCTACCTAGGGGTTCTTCAAAGGGTTCCCCTATGGGGACAGCTAAATAACCTTTTTAAGTTCTAGATACGCTACATTCTTTTTAAAAATGTATTATTTTACCCCTTTTTCTCCCCAATTGGTAGTTACTGTCCTGTCCCATCGCTGCAACTCCCGTACAGACTCGGGAGAGGCGAAGGTCGAGAGCCGTGTGTCCTCCGAAACACAACCCAGCCAAGCCACACTGCTTCTTGATACAACGCACGCTTAACCTGGAAGCCAGCCGCACCAATGTGTGGGAGGAAGCACCGTACACCTGGCGACTGTGTCAGCATTGCGCCCTGGCTACCACAGGAGTCGCTAGTACGCGATTGGACAGCCCGTTGCTGACAGGTATATAACATTGAGCACACAACCATGCAATCTCCATAGACAAAAATTGGCAGTAGAATGGCCCATACGGAAGGGCTCATACTGAAGAGCTGCCCCGGTCAACTGTAAGTGCTGTTATTGTGAAATGGAATCTTATAGGAGCAACAACGGCTCAGCCGCAAAGTGGTAGGCCACACAAGCTCACAGAACGGGACCGCCGAGTGCTGAAGCTGAAAAAACGTCTCACCTCGGTAGCAACACTCATTTCGAGTTCCAAACTGCGTCTGCAAGCAACATCAGCACAATAACTGTTTTGTCTCATGAAATGGGTTTCCATGGCCGAGAAGCCGCACACAAACCTAAGATCACCATGCGCAATACCAAGTGTCGGCTGGAGTGGTGTAAAGCCTGCCGCCATTGGACTTTGCAGCAGTGGGTAAGGATGTTGCAGTGACCGTTTTACCACCACACCAGCGGTCACGTGTCATGAAGGCAGTCAAATTCCAAGTGACTGTTTAGTCATGGTAATTCATTAGGCTTCTCCAAGCTCTGATGCTGCTGCTAGTCGTTAGTAACAAACTTAATAACTGCCTGGTACTCAGCACTCTATTGTCCCTCTAATTACCCTGATAGCAAATCTAATCAAAAATCTAATCAAACACTTCCTGAGAGCCCATGAGCTCATGTTGAGCATGAGTGATGGCCTCGACTAAAAATAGGAGGATCCCATCAGCTTTCTATACGCTAGACCTACTATATTTATTTCTCAACTTTCCTAATATTAAGCACATTGCTTATATTTACAACCAGAGTATAGCCTACCTGGCTGGCATAAAAATGAACCATATGAAAAGCGTCCTCCATTTGCTATTTAAGTGTATAGATTACATGTATTTTTTCCTGCTGCCCCTGCTTCGAGACAGGCGCATGATAATGGTCCATTGTAAATCAAAATATATTTCACACATATATCATTTAATAAATGTAAAGACTAGATTAAATCAAGAATAATCTGATGGGTGACAATATTAGCCTATCACTTGGGAATTAAATATTATCACTTGTGAACAATGCCCAGCTTAAGAAACAATGCCTTTTTTGGGGCAACTTTTTCGAATCATAGTGGCACACCTCATGTAGCCTAGCCCATAAGCCTACATGTTTTGATAAGGTTTGTATCACAACTAAAGTGGCCAAATAACTTCTTAAAATGAAGCACATTCATCCGCTTTACAAGGGGTGTAGAGCCTAACTGGCATGCATAAGCATCGTGTGAGTTTCAAGTTTGGGGAAGATCATTTTCACCATAAAAATGCACCTTAATAATGAAAGCATTACATGCATAATTGCATTTGTGGTCACCTTTGATAATGATGTTTTCTGCTAATGGTACATCTGCCCTCATAGCCTACTACCATGTGCGCATTGCTGCGCTTATAATGTGAAGAAATAGACTGATAATTAATCAACATTTTAAACTAAACGTTCTGATCTGTTGCGTCAGCCACATTGCATAAAAATGATTTTGAAGCTAGTAGTTGTATTAATTTGGGATCTATTGCATCCCTCAACTGTCCCAGACTATGTTTGGAATATTTATTTCTCACACAGAGTAGAATAGGTTGACTTTTGTACTATGGGGGAATAGTAGATTGACATAGGCTAGAGCTTATTGCTTTTCGTTAGGCCTACTCATCTTGTTGGCTGAAGAAAAGTAAATGCTGACAGTTCTTCCAATATCTTCAATTTGCACCTCGGAATTGGATTAGGAAGCGCACAGTTGTATCCCAGATGTGTCTGTCTTCACTTGTAGCCTGTGAGAAAGACCCGATCATGTGATGGAGAGCCATATGAGTGGGAGGTGATTCGGAGCGCTCAGCACTCAGGGAGAAGGGCACAATGTCAACTGGCTGCAAAAGGCAAGGATTTTTTTAGGGTGCATTACGGCCACACAAAGGTGATAACGCCATGAAATTCAAGGCATTATCAAATCCTTGTCAAGTTGTGAATGAGTGACTGATGTAGTGTGTACAAAAAAAAACAAAGCAGAGCTCATGCCTTTCAAGCAACTTTTTTCAAATCATCGTGCAGCCTTACAATGTATTAAAAATCTAAATATATAGCCCAACGTTTGTAGAACACCTAAAGTTACATTAATAACTCTACATTAACCGCTCAACACAGAATGTGCACACTCCCTCAAATCGTTTGGAGAAAATGTCCTTTCTCTTTTATTCAGCTTTGTTCAATTGTATTCATACTATAAAATAATGCCACAGAATTCTAAGCAAATCTTGTCTACTAAATGAACTAGTGTATCCCACAGCCATTTGGCATAGCCAGATCAGGGCCTAACATAAGGACAACTCAGAGTATGCTATCCTGTTCTTCTGAAATAGACTACATTTTCTTCATATCATGCTTCTTTAGACCTGTCAAAAAGAAATAATGGATTTAGTTGTAGGCTATATTTACATGGATTTATTAGACTTTTTTTTGTTTTGTTTTTTGTTTTTGTTTTGTATTTTACACCTTTTTTCTCCCCAATTTCGTGGTATCCAATTGTTTTTAGTAGCTTCTATCTTGTCTCATTGCTACAACTCCCGTACGGGCTCGGGAGAGACGAAGGTTGAAAGTCATGCGTCCTCCGATACACAACCCAACCAAGCCGCACTGCTTCTTAACACAGCGCGCATCCAACACTGAAGCCAGCCGCACCAATATGTCAGAGGAAACACCGTGCACCTGGCAACCTTGGTTAGCGCCCACTGCGCCCGGCCCGCCACAGGAGTCGCTGGTGCGCGATGAGACAAGGATATCCCTACCGGCCAAACCCTCCCTAACCCGGACGACACTAGGCCAATTGTGCGTCGCCCCACGGACCTCCCGGTCGCGGCCGGTTACAACAGAGCCTGGGCGCGAACCAGAACCCAGGCTCTGGTGGCACAGCTGGCGCTGCAGTACAGCGCCCTTAACCACTGCGCCACCCGGGAGGCCCTTTTATTAGACTTTTTAATGTAGATGTTCCAAAGTTCTGCACTTGCAAGCTATGAGTGGAGATGCTAAATGTGTTTATGTTAATTAACGGTAAATTACAGTGATACCGACAGTTATTTGCTTGACAATCACCAGCTGACAAAATTTTGTGACCACCACAGCCCTAGCAGTGGAAACACGTTCTCTTGAGTGATGAATCACGCTTCACCATATGGCAGTCCAACAAACAAATCTGGGTTTGGCGGATGCCAGGAGAACGCTACCTGCTCCAATGCAAAGTGCCAACTGTAAAGTTTGGTGGATGAGGAATAATGGTTTGGGGATGTTTTTCATGGTTCGGGCTAGGCCCCTTACTTCCAAAGGAGGGAAATCTTAACGCTTCTACAGCATACAATTACTTTCTAGGCAATTCTGTTCTTCCAAATTTGTGGCAACAGTTTGGGGAAAGCCCTTTCCTTTTTCAGCATGATAATGTTGACAATGCACAAAACGAGGTCCATACAGAAATGGTTTGTTGAGATTAGTGTGGAAGAACTTGACTGGCCTGCACAGAGCCCTGATCTCAACTCCATCGAACACCTTTTGTGGCTGGATGGAAGCAAGTCCCTGCAGCAATGTTCCAACATCTAGTGGAAAGCCTTCCCAGAAGAGTGGAGGCTGTTATAGCAGCAAAGGAGGGACCAACTCTATTAAGGCCCATGATTTTGGAATGAGATGTTCGATGAGCAGGTGTCCACATACATGTAGTGTAGCTCCCTTTTTCCCCCCTAAAAGTGTACGTAGCGAAAAGGGTGCCATTTTGGAAGCAACCATAGCCTGTCTCTTACACATGAGATGGTCCTTCCTCAGAGGGACGCAGAAGTACAGAAGAGAATGTATAGCTGAACGGATGCGTCATGTCTGAGCGTTTCTCATTAACCCTTACCCCTTCACAGACAAGATCCCAGTGGCGGTGAATATTTCCCAGAAGGCAGCATCCAACCTGTCAGCGAGCGTGTTTGTGCGTGGCGAGGACGTGGTGTTCAGTGTGTCTGTTCACGACCCCAGTAACTACCTGAAGACTGCCGATGCCGTCGACTACATCTGGGACTTCAAGAACGGCAACCAGCTGGTCACCCATAGCAACGTGGCCACGCATGCCTACAGCGCGGTCGGCGAAGTTAATGTGAAGCTGATGGTGGAGGTGGCGATCAAGATCCCGTGCCCCCCGCCAACACCGATGAGTGTTACTTCGCCACAAACTACAGGTACACTCGAGTCACACACCTCACTTCAGAGGATACTACAGGCACACAAATCTAGAAGAAGGTATGTACATAGTACACACAATAATGAGCTTCACCTGCACCGTACTTCTGCCACACATGCCTGGAATAAGGTATGCACCGTTGGGGGATGGTGCATGTTTATTTTGGACTGATTGAGCAGCAGACGCATTTCCATCTTTGGAGTGTTGTATCATATCTCTTTTTCTCTCCTTCAGCGGCTCCTACACCTCCCACTGGCACTCACTCCATCACTAGCAAAATGGAAACAACCCATGGTTATGGTAAGAGTTAACTCTACAATGTGTATTGAATAGAAGTGTCTGCCAGAGTGTATGAGGAAATGTTTTCTCTTGTGAGTTTAGTTCTATTCAGTTGACATAAACTGTCCAAATTCGACTGTCTCGTTTCCAGTGCCAATCACCACTGCCAGACCCACATCCAAGGGCCCCAACACACCTGTTTCCGGGACAACAGGCTTCCAGACGACAGAGCCCCTCCCCTCGACGGTGGCTGATTTGACCCAGGGGTTCAACCCAACCTCGCTGCTGCCAGCTGTCCCCACCCCTATGGCCCAGCTCCATCACAGACACCTGGCGGCCACCGACTGCTTCCGCTACCTCTACGGAACTTTCCAGACCAACATCACCATCATCGGTGGGTGCATGACAATGGGGTGTCAAACTGATGACAATCAGTGAAGTTAGATAGTTAGTCAGTCAGTTAGCCCCTCAGTTAATCACTTATCAGTCTATACAAATATATAAAGCTTGTACATTACAGATTTGGCTGATGAGTTCATGCGAACTAGAAAATGACATCACTTGGGCTTTACCCTATCACAGAGCACCTAATCAACAGCCAGCCAGCCAATCGAATCGTGGACGTGTCTGCTGCCAAGGTGACCAACACTGACATCAGCTTCCTGGTCAAGTGCCTGGGCAGGTGAGTGGAATACAATTACACATTGCTAATGCAACCCTCAGAAATGTTTTGGGGACTAGTGAAAAATGTAATTTGTGAATATTAGCACACAAACCACTCCATAGTTTCCCCATCCATCTACCATAACCACCTCTCTACTTCTCCTCTCCCCCCGTAGCACTCCCACCTCAGCCTGCACCATCGTGTCGGACCCCTCCTGCCGCCAGGTCAGGAACATCGTGTGTGACGACGTGCCTCCGTCTTTGGGGTGCGAGGTGCACCTGCGGAGGACCTTCCTGGAGCCGGGGATCTACTGTGTCAACATCACCCTGGAGGACGCCAGCAGTATGGCCCTCGCCACCATCACCATCAGCAACACTGACCCTGACACACCCGGTAGGTCCCAGGGAAAAACCCTGAGGTACTATTGGCAGTGTTGCAGGCGGACTACTTTACACACGTCTGCCAGATCTCACAATGTCTGGATAGGTATTTAGCATAATTAGCTAACCTCATCTGATACAGCATTCTGATGCCAGACTGTACAATGTCTGCTGCAATGTTGTGAACATGTGGATAAGTCCAAGTCGTAGTTGGAGGTTTAAATAAATAAATAAATGTATAGGGGACAATGCACAGTAATCAACATCTATATTACAATAATGCAACATCCATGTAAATGTGCTGGGGTTTGCCAAAAGCTCATTTGCACCCGTAGTCTCAGGGCAGCTAAGGACAATTATACAGGCACAATACAAATACTCAGTAAAACAATACAAGACCATGGAGCATCTTAAAGACAAGGCTTGCATGTAAGTGCTGCTTAAAGCTATCCAGACTAAACAAATTATGTTTGTAAATGACAATGGTGGTAACTGTTTGGTTTGTTATAAAAAATCGTAAGTGTTTGTTTGTAGAGTGATTCAATTGGTTTCAGACTGAAGTTAGACACAACTTTCAGATTCTCCTCATTAACAAGAACAGCTCGTTGGGAAAAATCAATGGATTTCTTAGAGAAGTACATACAAACAGTCTTGATATTTAAATGCAGGCAAGAATTAGTCATCCATTTAGAAACATGTACCATAGCTAAAGTTCACTTGTTAACAACCAGTTGTCAATTGTTTTGAGTGTACATACAGAACTGTATCGTCTGCATACATCTAATCAAAATCAAATCAAATGTATTTATGTAGCCCTTCGTACATCAGCTGATATCTCAAAATTCTGTACAGAAACCCAGCCTAAAACCCCAAACAGCAAGCAATGCAGGTGTAGAAGCACGGTGGCTAGGACACTCCCTAGAAAGGCCAAAACCTAGGAAGAAACCTAGAGAGGAACCAGGCTATGAGTGGTGGCCAGTCCTCTTCTGGCGGTGCCGGGTAGAGATTATAACAGAACATGGCCAAGATGTTCAAATGTTCATAAATGACCAGGATGGTCAAATAATAATAATCACAGGCAGAACAGTTGAAACTGGAGCAGCAGCACGGCCAGGTCGACTGGGGACCGCAAGGAGTCATCATGCCAGGTAGTCCTGAGGCATGGTCCTAGGGCTCAGGTCCTCAGAGAGAGAGAGAAAGAAAGAGAGAGCATACTTAAATTCACACAGGACACCGGATAAGACAGGAGAAGTACTCCATATATAACAAACTGACCCTAGCCCCCCAACACATAAACTACTGCAGCATAAATATTGGAGGCTGACACAGGAGGGGTCAGGAGACACTGTGGGCCCCATCCGATGATACCCCCGGACAGGGCCAAACAGGAAGGATATAACCCCACCCAGTTTGCCAAAGCACAGCCCCCACACCACTAGAGGGAAATCTTCAACCACCAACTTACCATCCTGAGACAAGGCCTAGTATAGCCCACAAAGATCTCCGCCACGGCACAACCCAAGGGGGGGCGCCAACCCAGACTGAAACATCACATCGGTGACTTAATTAACCCACTGAAGTGACGCACACCTCCTAGGGACGGCATGAAAGAGCACCAGTAAGCCAGTGACTCAGCCCCTGTAATAGGGTTAGAGGCAGAGAATCCCAGTGGAAAGAGAGGAACCGGCCAGGCGGAGACAGCAAGGGCGGTTCTTTGCTCCAGAGCCTTTCTGTTCACCTTCACACTCCTGGGCCAGACTACACTCAATCATATGACCCACTGAAGAGATGAGTCTTCAGTAAAGACTTAGATTGAGACCGAGTTTCCGTCTCTCACATGGGTAGGCAGACCATTCCATAAAAATTGAGCTCTATAGGAGAAAGCCGTGCCTCCAGCTGTTTGCTTAGAAATTCTAGGGACAATTAGGAGGCCTGTGTCTTGTGACCGTAGTGTACGTGTAGGTATGTACGGCAGGACCAAATCAGAGAGATAGGTATATAAGCCCATGTAATGCTTTGTAGGTTAGCAGTAAAACCTTGAAATCAGCCCTTGCCTTGACATGAAGCCAGTGTAGGGAGGCTAGCACTGGAGTAATATGATCCAATTTTTTGGTTCTAGTATTTAGCACTAACTGAAGTTTATTTAGTGCTTTAGCCGGAAAGTAGAGCATTGCAGTAGTCTAACCTAGAAGTAACAAAAGCATGGATACATTTTTCTGCATAATTTTTGGACAGAAAGTTTCAGATTTTTGCAATGTTACGTAGATGGGAAAAAAGCTGTCTTTGAGACAGTCTTGATATGTTCGTCAAAAGAGAGATCAGGGTCCAGAGTAACGTCGAGGTCCTTCACAGTTTTATTTGAGACGACTGTACAACCATTAAGATTAATTGTCAGATTCAATAGAAGATCTCTTTGTTTCCTGGGACCTAGAACAAGCATCTCTGTTTTGTCCGAGTTTAAAAGTAGAAAGTTTACAGCCAACTACTTCCTTATGTCTGAAACACAGGCTTCTAGCGAGGGAAATTTTGGGGCTTCACCATGTTTCATTGAAATGTACAGCTGTGTGTCATCTGCATAGCAGTGGAAGTAAACATTATGTTTTCAAATGACATCCCCAAGAGGTAAAATATATAGTGAAAACGATAGTGGTCCTAAAACAGAACCTTGAGGAACACCGAAATGTAAAGTTGATTTGTCAGAGGACAAACCATTCACAGAGACAAACTGATATCTTTCCGACAGATAAGATCTAAACCAGGCCAGAATTTGTCCTTGTAGACCAATTTGGGTTTCCAATCTCTCCAAAATAATGTGGTGATCGATGGTATCAAAAGCAGCACTAAGGTCTAGGAGCACGAGGACAGATGCAGAGCCTCGGTCTGATGCCCAAGGCGGTGGCCCGTTCCTGTAGGTTCATGCTCTACAACATCCGCAGAGTACGACCCTGCTTCACACAGGAAGCGGCGCAGGTCCTAATCCAGGCACTTGTCATCTCCCGTCTGGATTACTGCAACTCGCTGTTGGCTGGGCTCCCTGCCTGTGCCATTAAACCCCTACAACTCATCCAGAACGCCGCAGCCCGTCTGGTGTTCAACCTTCCCAAGTTCTCTCACGTCACCCCGCTCCTCCGCTCCCTCCACTGGCTTCCAGTTGAAGCTCGCATCCGCTACAAGACCATGGTGCTTGCCTACGGAGCTGTGAGGGGAACGGCACCTCAGTACCTCCAGGCTCTGATCAGGCCCTACACCCAAACAAGGGCACTGCGTTCATCCACCTCTGGCCTGCTCGCCTCCCTACCACTGAGGAAGTACAGTTCCCGCTCAGCCCAGTCAAAACTGTTCGCTGCTCTGGCCCCCCAATGGTGGAACAAACTCCCTCACGACGCCAGGACAGCGGAGTCAATCACCACCTTCCGGAGACACCTGAAACCCCACCTCTTTAAGGAATACCTAGGATAGGATAAAGTAATCCCTCTCACCCCCCCTCCCCCTGAAAAGATTTAGATGCACTACTGTTCCACTGGAGGTCATAAGGTGAATGCACCAATTTGTAAGTCGCTCTGGATAAGAGCGTCTGCTAAATGACTTAAATGTAAATGTAAATGCCATTAAAAGGTCATTTACCACCTTCACAAGTGCAGTCTCAGTGCTATGATGGGGTCTAAAACCAGACTGAAGCATTTCGTATACATTGTTTGTCTTCAGGAAGGCAGTGAGTTGCTGCGCAACAGCCTTTTCTAAAATGTTTGAGAGGAATGGAAGATTCAATATAGGCCAATAGTTTTTATATTTTCTGGGTCAAGATTTGGCTTTTTCAAGAGAGGCTTTATTACTGCCACTTTTAGTGAGTTTGGTACACATCTGGTGGATGTGAGACGTTTATTATGTTCAACATAGGAGGGCCAAGCACAGGAAGCAGCTCTTTCAGTAGTTTAGTTGGAATAGGGTCCAGTATGCATCTTGAAGGTTTAGAGGCCATGATTATTTTCATCATTGTGTCAAGAGATATAGTACTAAAACACTTAAGTGTCTCTCTTGATCCTAGGTCCTGGCAGAGTTGTGCAGACTCAGGACAACTGAGCTTTGAAGGAATACGCAGATTTAACGAGAAGTCCGTAATTTGCTTTCTAATAATCATGATCTTTTCCTCAAAGAAGTTCATGAATTTATTACTGCTGAAGTGAAAGCCATCCTCTCTTGGGGAATGCTGCTTTTTAGTTAGCTTTGCGACAGTATCAAAAAGGAATTTCGGATTGTTCCTTATTTTCCTCAATTAAATTGGAATAGGATGATCATGCAGCAGTAAGGGCTCTTCAATACTGCACGGTACTGTCTTTCCAAGCTAGTCGGAAGGCTTCCAGTTTGGTGTGGCGCCATTTCCTTTCCAATTTTCTGGAAGCTTGCCTCAGAGCTCGGGTATTTTCTGTATACCAGGGAGCTAGTTTCTTATGAGAAATGTTTTTAGATTTTAGGGGTGCAACTGCATCTAGGGTATTGCGCAAGGTTAAATTGAGTTCCTCAGTTAGGTGGTTAACTGATTTTTGTCCTCTGATGTCCTTGGGTAGACAGAGGGAGTCTGGAAGGACATCAAGGAATCTTTGTGTTGTCTGTGAATTTATAGCACGACTTTTGATGTTCCTTGGTTGGGGTCTGAGCAGATTATTTGTTGCAATTGCAAACGTAATAAAATGGTGGTCCGATAGTCCAGGATTATGAGGAAAAACATTAAGATCCACAACATTTATTCCATGGGACAAAACTAGGTCCAGAGTATGACTGTGACAGTGAGTAGGTCCAGAAACATGTTGGACAAAACCCACTGAGTCAATGGACGTTTCCATGTGAATATTAAAGTCACGATAGGAATTCAGGGAACTCAATGAGGAACGCTGTATATGGCCCAGGAGGCCTGTAAACAGTAGCTAAATAAAGTGATTGAGTAGGCTGCATAGATTTCTTGACTAGAAGCTCAAAAGATGAAAACTTCATTTTTTTTGTGTAAATTTGCTATCGTAAATGTTAGCAACACCTCCGCCTTTGCGGGATGCACAGGGGATATGGTCACTATTGTAGCCAGGAGGTGAGGCCTCATTTAACACAGTAAATTCATCAGGCTTAAGCCATGTTTCAGTCAGGCCAATCACATCAAGATTATGATCAGTGATTAGTTCATTGACTATAATTGCCTTTGAAGTAAGGGATCTAACATTAAGTAGCCCTATTTTGAGATGTGCAGTATCACGATCTCTTTCAATAATGACAGGAATGGAGGAGGTCTTTATCCTAGTGAGATTGCTAAGGCGAACACCTGCGTGTTAACTTGTAGGCAAACAAGTGGGAGATCATTTATATAGATGGTAAACAGAAGGAGGGCTAATATTGACCCTTCTGGGGCCCCAGTGTTATAGTAAAGAGAGTCCGACTTGAGTGTCCCCCAGACGTACCCTTTGACTTCTGTTTGCCAGATAGGAATACATCCAACTAATGACTTCAGTGGACAGATTAAGGGAGGATAGTTTGGATAGGAGGACCTCATGATTCACAGTATCAAAGGCCTTTTTAAGATCCAAAAAGACTGACATCACCACCTATGTCCAGTTTAGATTTTATTCACTCCAGAAAATAGCAATTGGTTGTTTCGGTAGAAGCGTTAGTTTGAATCCAAATTGCATTTGATGTATGGAGTTGCCCTGAAGGAGGTGATCAGTCAGATGATCAGCCATCCATCTTTCAGCTACTTTTGATAGCACTGGAAGCATGCTTATAGGTCGGTAATTTTCCACCAGTGTTGGGTCACCAGATTTTAAAACAGGTGTCTTGTCTTTGCTATGCCGGATTAAGTGATATGACATGCTATTTTATAAAATAATTTCTTGGTAATTAATATTACCTGATTAAACTAATCATGTAAATGTAATTAACTAGGAAGTCGGGGCACCACGGAAGAATGTTTATAGAGGTGTTGTCTTCCGAATAAACTCTTAAGGACCTGGTAATCTTTTATATCAATAGCAGTCAATTATTAATCGTCACCTTATTCAGTCTCATCTGAACGTCGTAAAATGTTTGATTATCTTCACAAACCCTGGCTAACAAGTTGAATCAGCAATACAAAACTTGGTTTATTTTTCATTACTAAATACCTAAATAATCACAGAATTACATATACACAGGATGGATAATACATTGATTACTAATTATGTCATACAACGTCCCCAGTGGACGGAACCGATATGACGGCTGGTTACGCAAAGAAAGGGGGTTGGGTTTGAATGAAAGCGCGGGAAGACTGAGTAACAAAAGGATTGGGTCTTTATCGGACCTTATGAAGCTATGCTATCTTAAATACAGAATCTTATGCATTCCAAATAACCACCCATTTGTAAAAGGAAAATACAATAAATATTTACTCTGAGCTGCGCTTCGATAGATTGGTTGTAGATGGAAGGCTGGGTTGCCCAGCAGAGATCTCTTTTGTCCTTTGAAGAATATGTTGTGGTAGAATGGTTCGTTGTAGTACCGTTGTCGTGTGGTAGAATGTATACGTTGTAGTACCCTGTCTTTCTCAAGAGATTGTCCGTCCTTTCCTAGTCCACGTTTACAGCTGCTGCTGTTTACTCGACGTCTAGGATGTATCACTTCTTTAGTGAATAAGAGTTCAAAATTCATAGCAAGCTGCCATACTATGAGCTCATGCTATATTCTGGCTGGTATAGTCGAAATTCATCCTTCCAGCGTGTCGATCGGTCAACCATTCGCAACCAGAGCTCAGGCTGAGGTTGGCTTAGTTCTGTAGTTTAAATCAGCCCTTTTAAGCGTATGGACAGCCGTCCTGATGTCATCGGGAACACAAGGTTGACTTTCGCCAATGGGCATTTGTAGTGGTGGAGAGAAGGGCGTGTTTCATAGTTCACAACCAATGTCTGTTCACTTGGGTGGGGCCACTGAGTGAGCATAGTTCACTTATGTAAACAATTCTCTCATTTAGAAGCTAAAATTACATTTAATCTTTTCACAAATAGTTTCATATTTAAACATTTAAATTGCACAACAATTCCAGGTGAATCTGATAACTAGGATGTGTAGACTTTCCAAGATACAGTTTGTCATGCTATCATCAGTAATAATGTCTCAGATTACAACTGATCTGACATCATATTCTTTAACCTCTTAAGTCGACCCTCTACTTTTTTGAACATTCTGTTAAAAATCGCGCAACATTTCAGCGCCCTGCTACTCATGCCAGGAATATAGTATATGCATTTGCTTAGTCTGTGTGGATAGAAAACACTCAGACGTTTATAAAACTGGTTAAATCACTGCTGTGGCTTTACCAGAACGGCATTTACATCGAAAAGCACAGGAAAAACTGATCACTGAAAATGGGAAAATATATCCATGCGCTACTTGAACCCATTGATAAAGGTGAACCACAATTAATTGACTGAGGTTGCAGTACCTACAGCTTCCACACGGTGTCTAGAGTCTTGTCATTTCCCTTCGAGTTTTTTCTTGGTCAAACACATGCAGGGCACCGTATCTCCTCGGGTCTAGGACCGGATATTTTCGTTGAGTTTCTAGCCGGACATTTTTCCAGACGGACAGCTAATGATCTCTACATCGCCTCCTGATGAATTTTATCGCTTATTAACGTTTACTAATACCTCAAGTTGCATTACAAACGTATTTCGAAGTGTTTTGTGAAAGTTTATCGTCGACTTTTTGAATTTTAAAAAATGACGTTACGTTTTGAAACGATGTTTTTTTCGTTTATCACACAGTCTACATATAACGATATCTAGGCTTTATATGGACCGATTTAATCGAAATAAAGACCCAAATAGTGTTTATGGGACATCTAGGAGTGCCAACAAAGAAGATGGTGAAAGGTAATGAATGTTTTCTATTTTATTGTGTGGTTTGTGTAACGCCGAAATGCTAATTATTTTGTTTACGTCCCCTGTGGGTCTTTTGGGGTGTTACATGCTATCAGATAATAGCTTCTCATGCTTTCGCCGAAAAGCATTTTAAAAATCTGACTTGTTGCCTGGATTCACAACGAGTGTAGCTTTAATTCGATACCCTGCATGTGTATTTTAATGAACTTTTGAGTTTTAACTAATACTATTAGCATTTAGCGTAGCGCATTTGCATTTCCAGAGCTCTAGTTGGGACGCAAGCGTCCCGAGTAGAAGCAAGAGGTTAAGTACCAACATATATTGTCAACTGGTTGGATTACCGAAATATGGTTCCATTCCCCAACCGTTTGATGTTACCAGACTCTCTCTATGTTAACAAAGGGCTTTCCAAGAGTCCAATCTGTAGAGAGAAAAGGGGGAAAGGTATCTATGGAGGTCATAAACCTCACCAACAGAGCAACGTCATGACACAGGTATCACTGCAGCAGACTTCCAAGCGTTGGGGAAGAACCCACATTTGATGGACAGATAAACAAGATGTACAATAGGGGCAATGAGAGAATATTTGTTCTCTTTAGTAATACAGTGTCTAGATCAAATACATCTTTTGTTCTAGAGCTCATGAAGAAGCTAATAATCACTGCTGATGCTGAGATTTCAGGAATTCTGAATATTGGTTTATTATCTTCTATGGGAGTGAGAACTGTGGTCTTGGTTGAGAATCTTTGAGCCAGTTCCCTGACAGTTAACAAAAAAAATTGTTGAAGATTGAATTAGAATCTTGAATTAGAATCCCATTAACCTTTAATTCAGGATGATTTTTGGACATTGCAGCTCCTCTCCCTGTTAGTTTGTTGAGATTTTCCCAAATCACTTTGCCATTACCTTTTGCTTCATTGATCACTCTAAGAAAGACCTCTGCTTATGCATTTTTTACATTCCTAACCACCTTATTTCTCAGTGATGCAAATGTACGTGTCATCATTCTTACCAGACTTCAATGCTTTTTTCAAGGAACAATCCCATTCTCTCATCTGACTCCAGAGGTCCTCATTGAGCCATGGTAGAGAGGTTTTCCATCTTGGCTTACGTTGAAATTTCCTAGTAAAAGAGTTATCCACTTTGTCAATAGCTGACAGAAATGTTCTGTATCCAAACTCTGGGCATTCATTGCTTAACAGATCAGACCAGTCTATTTGATTTATAGCTGCATCGTAGTTACTCTGCTCACTTTTCAGGATTTTTTAAATCTTACTGTTGCACGTTAATGTTTTTTTTAATGTATTTCTTATTTCACCTTTTATTTAACCAGGTAAGCTAGTTGAGAACAAGTTCTCATTTACAACTGCGACCTGGCCAAGATAAAGCAAAGCAGTGCGACACAAACAACTACACTGAGTTACACATGTAACAAACAAGCGTACAGTCAATAACACAATAGGGGGGGGGGAAAGAGTCTATATACAGTGTGTGCAAATGGTGTGAGAAGGCAATAAATAGGCCATAGTGGCGAAGTAATTACAGTTTAGCAAATTAACACTGGAGTGATAGATGAGCGTTGGAGTGTTGTATGGCATTGAAGCTCGTTTGGAGGTTAGTGAACACAGTGTCCAAAGAAGGGCCAGATGTATACAGAATGGTGTCGTCTGCGTAGAGGTGGATCAGGGAATCACCCACAGCAAGAGCGACATCGTTGATATATAAAGAGAAAAGAGTCGGCCCGAGAATTGAACCCTGTGGTACCCCTATAGAGCCTGCCAGAGGTCCGAATAACAGGCCCTCCGATTTGACACACTGAACTCTATAAGAGAAGTAGTTGGTGAACCAGGCGAGGCAGTCATTTGAGAAACCAAGGCTGTTGAGTCTGCCGATAAGAATACAGTGATTAACAGAGTCGAAAGCCTTGGCCAGGTCGATGAAGACGGCTGCACAGTACTGTCTTTTATCGATGGCGGTTATGATATCGTTTAGTACCTTGAGCGTGGCTGAGGTGCACCCGTGACCAGCTCGGAAACCGGATTGCACAGCGGAGATGGTACGGTGGGATTCGAAATGGTCAGTGATCTGTTTATTAACTTGGCTTTCGAAGACTTTAGAAAGGCAGGGCAGGATGGATATAGGTCTGTAACAGTTTGGGTCTAGAGTGTCATCCCCTTTGAAGAGGGGGATGACCGCGGCAACTTTCCAATCATTAGTGATCTGACGATACGAAAGAGAGGTTGAACAGACTGGTAATAGGGGTTGCAACAATGGCGGCGGATAATTTTAAAAAGAGAGGGTCCAGATTGTCTCGCCCAACTGATTTGTACGGGTCCAGGTTTTGCAGCTCTTTCAGAGCATCTGCGATCTGGATTTGGGTGAAGGAGAAGCTGGGGAGGCTTGGGCAAGTAGCTGCGGGGGGTGCAGAGCTGTTGTTTGGGGTAGCCAGGAGGAAGGCAAGGCCAGACGTAGAGAAATGCTTATCGAAATTCTCGATTATCGTGGATTTATCGGTGGTGACAGTGTTACCTAGCCTCAGTGCAGTGCAATACGGTTCTTAAATCTCTTTTTAGTGAGCTTTCTAACCACCAATGTAACATTGTGGTCAGATATGCCAGTTAGTAAATTACTGGACTTAGTTATTCGAAATAATCTGTGATTTCTGAGTTTCTTCCTGCAAGTTTTGTTTTCCCAGTTTATATTGAAATTTCCCATGAAGATGATCTCCTTCTTATGATCACATTCTTTAAGCATGGCATTTAGATGGTCATTAAACAAGATATCAGATGTTGGTGGTCGATATGATCCAATAATAGTGAGATATATATATATATACAGTGGGGCAAAAAACTATTTAGTCAGCCACCAATTGTGCAAGTTCTCCCACTTAAAAAATGAGAGAGGCCTGTAATTTTCATCATAGGTACACTTCAACCATGACAGACAAAATGAGAAAAAAAATCGCATTGTAGGATTTTTAATGAATTTATTTGCAAATTATGGTGGAAAATAAGTATTTGGTCATCTACAAGCAAGCAAGATTTCTGGCTCTCACAGACCTGTAACTTCTTCTTTTAAGAGGCTCCTCTGTCCTCCACTCGTTACCTGTATTAATGGCACCTGTTTGAACTTGTTATCAGTATAAAAGACACCTGTCCACAAGCTCAAACAGTCACACTCCAAACTCCACTATGGCCAAGACCAAAGAGCTGTCAAAGGACACCAGAAACAAAATTGTAGACCTGCACCAGGCTGGGAAGACTGAATCTGCAATAGGCAAGCAGCTTGGTTTGAAGAAATCAACTGTGGGAGCAATTATTAGGAAATGGAAGACATACAAGACCTCTGATAATCTCCCTCGATCTGGGACTCCATGCAAGATCTCACCCCGTGGGGTCAAAATGATCACAAGAACGGTGAGCAAAAATCCCAGAACCACACGGGGGGACCTAGTGAATGACCTGCAGAGAGCTGGGACAAAAGTAACAAAGCCTACCATCAGTAACACACTACGTCGCCAGGGACTCAAATCCTGCAGTGCCAGACGTGTCCCCCTGCTTAAGCCAGTACATGTCCAGGCCCGTCTGAAGTTTGCTAGAGAGCATTTGGATGATCCAGAAGAAGATTGGGAGAATGTCATATGGTCAGATGAAACCAAAATATAACTTTTTGGTAAAAACTCAACTCGTCGTGTTTGGAGGACAAAGAATGCTGAGTTGCATCCAAAGAACACCATGCCTACTGTGAAGCATGGGGCTGTTTTTATGCAAAGGGACCAGGACGACTGATCCGTGTAAAGGAAAGAATGAATGGGGCCATGTATCGTGAGATTTTGAGTGAAAACCTCCTTCCATCAGCAAGGGCATTGAAGATGAAACATGGCTGGGTCTTTCAGCATGACATTGATCCCAAACACACCGCCCGGGCAACGAAGGAGTGGCTTCGTAAGAAGCATTTCAAGGTCCTGGAGTGGCCTAGCCAGTCTCCAGATCTCAACACCATAGAACATCTTTGGAGGGAGTTGAAAGTCAGTGTTGCCCAGCAACAGCCCCAAAACATCACTGCTCTAGAGGAGATCTGCATGGAGGAATGGGCCAAAATACCAGCAACAGTGTGTGAAAACCTTGTGAAGACTTACAGAAAACGTTTGACCTCTGTCATTGCCAACAAAGGGTATATAACAAAATATTGAGATAAACTTTTGTTATTGACCAAATACTTATTTTCCACCATAATTTGCAAATAAATTCATTAAAAATCCTACAAAGTGATTTTCTGGATTTTTTTCCCTCATTTTGTCTGTCATGGTTTAAGTGTACCTATGAGGAAAATTACAGGCCTCTCTCATCTTTTTAAGTGGGAGAACTTGCACAATTGGTGGCTGACTAAATACTTTTTTGCCCCACTGTATATGAGGGGAGAGGATGACATTCAGCCCCATACATTCAATGTCATTGGCATGTTTCCATATGATACGATTGCATTTAAAGTTTTATTTTTTTAATGATTATTTATTCATTTATTTTTTTACCCCTTTTTGTCTCCCCAATTTCGTGGTATTCAATTGGTAGTAGTTACAGTCTTGTCTCATTGCTGCAACTCCTGTACGGACTCGGGAGAGGCGAAGGTCGAGAGCCATGCTTCCTCCGAAACACAACCCAACCTAGCCGCACTGCTTCTTGACACAACGCACATCCAACCCGGAAGCCAGCCGCCCCAATGTGTCAGAGGAAACACCGTACACCTAGTGACCTGCCCGGCCCGCCACAGGAGTCGCTAGTGCGCGATGAGACAAGGATATTCCTGCCGCCCAAACCCTCCCTAACCCGGACGACGCTGGGCCAATTGTGCGACGCCCCATGGACCTCTCGGTCGCGGTTGGCTGCGACAGAGCCTGGGTTCGAACCCAGAATCTCTGGCGATGCAGTGCCTTAGACCACTGCGCCACCCGGGAGTCTTAAAGTTATCTTTCATGTACATAAGCAATCCACCCCCTCTGCCCTCTCCCCTGTCCCTCCTGAATATGGAATATCCAAGGACATTAAAGGCAGAAATAGAAGATTTTTTCAGCCATGTCTCAGAGAAACAGAAAAAAATCTAGATTAGTCGTTCAATAAATGTTCACTCTTAGAAATGTTTTTATTTATTTTTTATTTTACCTTTATTTAACCAGGTATGCTAGTTGAGAACAAGTTCTCATTTGCAACTGCGACCTGGCCAAGATAAAGCAAAGCAGTGTGACACAGACAACAACAGTTACACATGGAGTAAACAATAAACAAGCCAATAACACAAACAAGTCAATGACACAGTAGAGAAAAGAAAGTATATATACAGTGTGTGCAAAAGGCCTGAGGAGGTAGGCAATAAATAGGCCATAGGAGCGAATAATTACAATATAGCAGATTAACACTGGAGTGATAAATGAGCAGATGATGATGTGCAAGTAGAGATACTTGTGTGGAAAAGAGCAGAAAAGTAAATAAAATAAAAACAGTATGAGGTAGGTAAATTGAGTGGGCTATTTACAGATGGACTATGTACAGCTGCAGTGATCGGTTAGCTGCTCAGATAGTTGATGTTTAAAGTTGGTGAGGGAAATAAAAGTCTCCAACTTCAGCTATTTTGCAATTCGTTCCAGTCACTGGCAGCAGAGAACTGGAAGGAAAGGCGGCCAAATTGGGTGTTGGCTTTGGGGATGATCAGTGAGATGTACCTGCTGGAACGTGTGCTAAGGGTGGGTGTTGTTATCGTAACCAGTGAACTGAGATAAGGCGGAGCTTTACCTAGCATAGACTTATAGATGACCTGGAGCCAGTGGGTCTGGCGACGAATATGTAGCGAGGGCCAGCCGACTAGAGCAACGTTTGCAACATCTGAATATTCGTAAAGCTACGAATATTCAGATGACCTCCCAATATTCCTCTAGGCTTGGAACGAGGGTCCCAGAGCATTTTAGCCTGATTAACGCTTTGACAAAGTTTCATGGTACAATGTTTTCTAATCCCTGGGTTAAGGGAACTGAGCATCTGACTCGAATGCGGGTTTTGTTTGAGACATGTATCAAGAGTTGGCATTAAAATTAAATTATCAGCAGATTTCTCATTCTCTTGAAAAGCCATGTTAGCGACAGAAGTTATGCTCACATACACAGAATGACCTTCTCTGACTCAGATAATATAGGTTACTCAAATATAGATTATTTCAATTCTTTATCAATGATTTTGTTCTGGACGGCTAATTAGGGGGACTTTTTTCCACTTCTCCCAGAATTACATCCTCCTTTTTTTCTGTAGGTGACCTAACTCCAGACTCTGATGGGGAGCTTGGTACCCTGGGCCGCTTTGGTGTATGTTGATTCCGGTTTGTTTGAATGAAGGCCAGCATCGATGTTTGGCCGCCTACTTTTGTTTTCCCCAGAGAATTGCACCGCCTTTGGGGTCCCCTATTCCAGGTTTTCTATTGGGTTATGATATTCACTGGTCTCAGTAGCCACTTTCCCAGCTTCATTTTTAATTTACATTTTTAATTTTCTCCCTTTTTCTCCCCAATTTCGTGGTATCCAATTGTTTTAGTAGCTACTAACTTGTCTCATCGCTACAACTCCCGTACGGGCTCGGGAGAGACGAAGGTTGAAAGTCATGCGTCCTCCGATACACAACCCAACCAAGCCGCACTGCTTCTTAACACAGCGCGCATCCAACCCGGAAGCCAGCCGCACCAATGTGTCAGAGGAAACACCGTGCACCTGGCAACCTTGGTTAGTTAGCGCGCACTGCGCCCGGCCCGCCACAGGAGTCGCTGGTGCGCGATGAGACAAGGACATTCCTACCGGCCAAGCCCTCCCTAAACCGGACGACTCTAGGCCAATTGTGCGTCGCCCCACGGACCTCCCGGTCGCGGCCGGTTACGACAGAGCCTGGGCGCGAACCCAGAGTCTCTGATGGCACAGCTGGTGCTGCTGTACAGCGCCCTTAACCACTGCGCCACCCGGGAGGCCTTCCCAGCTTCATTTTGAGCATTTTCCCTCTTATTATTTTTCTTGGAATGAGAGGTCACTGTTGCAGACTCTAGCTCACCAGGTACCAACTCCAATGTTTCATTCACTCCGTCTTTGTCCTTGGGAGCGAAGAATTACCGTCTTCAACCTCAGTCTCACGTTCAGTCATTTCAGCTGAGATATGTGATATGTCTGCCCTACTCATGGGGACAGGATTGTTCTCCTGCACATAGTGTGAAAAAGTTTCCTCTATGCACCTTATGTTGTCCAGTGTAGTAGGACTGTACTGTACCATCTCCTGAACCCCTCTAGTGTGGGATTGTGTCAGCCAGTCCTGTCTACACACAGGACCTTGTTCATCATAAAATATTTAGTGAGGGCCCATCCTTACAGACTGTGTTATAGGAATGATGGGTGCTGCTACAACATATACAAAACGATCTCCATTGGAGCAGTTTGTAAATTGACCCTTGTATCTTATCATGCGCCTCATCACTCTCCACATCACCTTACATCCAGCTTTAGCCAGAACCTCAGTCATAACACTATCATCTGCTGATTCAGGTAGTTCTTTAATGTTGACTTGAATGGAGTTCTGGTCAGCCATGCGTGACTTCAAACTGAACAAATTATTCTCTTTGAACACAACATGTTTTCCTTTGACTGTTTTCCTCTGAACAAAAACGTTGCTCTTGCTTCCTTACTGAAAATATACAGTGGGGAGAACAAGTATTTGATACACTGCCGATGTTGCAGGTTTTCCTACTTTCAAAGCATGTAGAGGTCTGTAATTTTTATCATAGGTACACTTCAACTGTGAGAGATGGAACCTAAAACAAAAATCCAGAAAGTCACATTGTATGATTTTTAAGTAATTAATTTGCATTTTATTGCATGACATAAGTATTTGATCACCTACCAACCAGTAAGAATTCCGGCTCTCACAGACCTGTTAGTTTTTCTTTAAGAAGCCCTCCTGTTCTCCACTCATTACCTGTATTAAATGCACCTGTTTGAACTCGTTACCGGTATAAAAGACACCTGACCACACACTCAATCAAACAGACTCCAACCTCTCCACAATGGCCAAGACCAGAGAGCTGTCTAAGGACAGCAGGGATACAATTGTAGACCTGCACAAGGCTGGGATGGGCTACAGGACAATAAGCAAGCAGCTTGGTGAGAAGGCAACAACTGATGGCGCAATTATTAGAAAATGGAAGAAGTTCAAGATGACGGTCAATCACCCTCGGTCTGGGGCTCCATGCAAGATATCGCCTCGTGGGGCATCAATGATCACGAGGAAGGTGAGGGATCAGCCCAGAACTACACGGCAGGACCTGGTCAATGACCTGAAGAGAGCTGGGACCACAGTCTCAAAGAAAACCTTTAGTAACACACTACGCCGCCATGGATTAAAATCCTGCAGCGCACGCAAGGTCCCCCTGCTCAAGCCAGCGCATGTCCAGGCCCGTCTGAAGTTTGCCAATGACCATCTGGATGATCCAGAGGAGGAATGTGAGAAGGTCATGTGGTCTGATGAGACAAAAATAGAGCTTTTTTGTCTAAACTCCACTCGCCGTGTTTGGAGGAAGAAGGATGAATAATATCCGACCAATACCTTTTTTTTTTTTAAATTAAAAATTAAATTAATTTTATTTTACCTTTATTTAACTAGGCAAGTCAGTTAAGAACAAATTCTTATTTTCAATGACGGCCTTGGAACTGTGGGTTAACTGCCTGTTCAGGGGCAGAACGGCAGATTTGTACCTTGTCAGCTCGGGGATTTGAACTTGCAACCTGCTCTAACCATTAGGCTACCCTGCCACCCCATGATGAGTACAACCCCAAGAACACAATCCCAACCGTGAAGCATGGAGGTGGAAACATCATTCTTTGGGGATGCTTTTCTGCAAAGGGGACAGGACGACTGCACCGTATTGAGGGGAGGATGGATGGGCCCATGTATTGCGAGATCTTGGCCAACAACCTCCTTCCCTCAGTAAGAGCATTGAAGATGGGTCATGGCTAGGTCTTCCAGCATGACAACGACCCGAAACACACAGCCAGGGCAACTAAGGAGTGGCTCTGTAAGAAGCATCTCAAGGTCCTGGAGTGGCCTAGCCAGTCTCCAGTCCTGAACCCAATAGAAAATCTTTGGAGGGAGCTGAAAGTCCATATTGCCCAGCGACAGCCCCGAAACCTGAAGGATCTGGAGAAGGTCTGTATGGAGGAGTGGGCCAAAATCCCTGCTGCAGTGTGTGCAAACCTGGTCATGTAAGTCGCTCTGGATAAGAGCGTCTGCTAAATGACTTAAATGTTATGTTAAATGACTACAGGAAATCTCTGTAATCTCTGTAATTGAAAACAAAGGTTTCTGTACCGAATATTAAGTTCTGCTTTTCTGATGTATCAAATACTTATGTCATGCAAATGAATTACTTGTTTTAGATTCCGTCTCTCACAGTTGAAGTGTACCTATGATACAAATTACAGACCTCTACATGCTTTGTAAGTAGGAAAACCTGCAAAATCGGCAGTGTATCAAATACTTGTTCTCCCCACTGTATATACCCCAGAGTGCACATACTCCCTGTACTGACCTCAAGTGGTTTGGATGAATTTCCTGTATGAGAGCGTGGTAGAGCTCCTCTTCCTTATGGGGTTGGCTATATCCTCCTCCTTTGTCAGGATTTCTCTCTCCATGATAAAATAGGTAAAACAGTCTCCTCTGGGGCATTTCGACCCAAAGGAGTCTGTCTAGGTTTTGTTTAATAGTGCTTGTGCTAAGTTTGCACCTGATACTAAAGTACTTTCCTTCTCTCCTGGTCTCATACCTACATCTCTTCTTTGCACTCCTTTCTACTTCTTTCCCTTCCTCTCCTCGATCCAACTCTCTATCACTGTCCATTTTCCTTTTTTTTTCTTACCACCCTCCCTTTTGTAGTGTCTAAAGCTCCTCATGCTGCAGAGGTTGTCCTCTCCTCCAGTGCTATCCTGGTAGCCATCTTTGCCTTCATAGTCTACAAGTAAGTCAAGCCACAGTGTTCCACACACTCACGTCTATCACCAAGCCTCCCTTACTCATGATCTCTCTCCTCCCTCTCTATGCCATTTCTCTGTTCTCCTCTTTCCCTCCCTCTCCCCCCTAGGCGCTATAAGGTCTACAGACCTGTGACGAGGTCCCTGGTGGAGGATGCCAGTGTCCATGTTGAGATCGGGGGTCGTATGGGCCGGCTGAGGGAGATCATATTCCCCACCAACGAGGAGAGTCGCCGCCTGCTGACGGACAGACGCCCCGTGTAGACCCACCGTCGGTACTACAGAAGGGAAGCAGAACGAAATAAAACAAATAGAACTTACACTCGTCTGTCAGTTAGGATATTGAGTATCTGTTCTACACCATACATTTCTATCTGAATGTTCTGTAACGTTACATAATCCTGAACAGGCGCAAGCGTTTTTACTTAGAGGTTCTTTAGTAACAAATTATACATTTAGCACATTTATAAGTTAGTTTGTCAAAGTAACACTGTTAAAAGGTAAGATGTGCTGAAAAATATGAAAATATTAATATATTTTCTGTTTAGTTCACTTTGTAGTAGAAAAGTACAAGTACCGTAATTTCCGGACTAAGCCGCTACTTTATTCCCACGCTTTGAACCTCGCGGTTTATACAATGACGCGCTAATTTATGGATTTTTCCCGCTTTCACAAGATTCATGCCGCCAAAAAACTGAGCACCGTCACATAATGTGACGTAAATCGAGCGAGCTCAAACTTCCCATCATTCTGATTACGGTAGTAATTTTGTCACCCTCATCATGGCAAAGACACGGAGAAATGCATATGATGCAGCTTTCAAGTTGAAGGCGATCGATCTGGCTGTTGGAAAAGGAAATAGAGCTGCTGCACGGGAGCTTGGCCTTAATGAGTCGATGATAAGACGTTGGAAACAGCAGCGCGAGGAACTGACTCAGTGCAAAAAGACAACAACAGCTTTCAGAGGGAAGAAAAGCAGATGGCCCAAAGTATTTGCAGCCACTCGACATCAGTGTAAATCGTGCATTTCAGGTGGCGCTCCTTGTTCAGTGGGAGTCTTGGATGACAAGTGGGGAGAAATCCTTCACTAAAACGGGGGCCGCATGTGAAGAGCAACTTATGGTGAAGTCTGCCAGTGGGTTCTGACAGCGTGGAGCATTGTCAAAAAATCCACTATCATCAACGGGTTTCGAAAGGTTGGACTGCTGCGTGTTGAAGGGGCAGCATGAGCTCAGCGGGGTATTTGCCTCCGGATGAAAGTGACGAGAGCGACAATGAAAACGATCCAACATCGGATGAAGCAATTCTGAGGCTATTCAACTCCGACACCGAAGGAGATGGCTTCAGTGGTTTCAGTGCACAGGAGGAGGAAGATAGTGACCAATGACTTTCTTGGTAGGCCACTGTTTAATTTGTTACAAGCCGTGTTTCGTTTAAAGGCTGTGTAAAGTTCATTTGTTTCAATGTACCGGTAGGCACCTGCGGCTTATAGACATGTGCGGCTTATTTATGTACAAAATACTTTTTTTATTTTTATTCAGTGGGTGCGTTTTATATTCGGGTGCGCTTAATAGTCCAGCAATTACGGTATGTGGCAAATAGCAAGAATTAAGAAAAGTTTGCAATAAAGCTCAGTGTTTTGAAGTTGGGGTGGGGCAGTGTTTAAGGCAGTGCTGGGGTGTATTCATTCCACCGATTCTGTTGCAAAACGTTTCTTAAACAGAACGAAACGGGGCTGGACCTACCTGAATTTGTCCAATAGACACTTGTTTTGCTCTGTTGGCTTCCATTTGGTTCTTAAACTGTAAACAGTTTCTGTAATGAATACACCCTTGGTGTGAGCGTGATAGTAAGGTCCTTTCCCATTTCAATCCCTAGCTTCTTCCCCTAGTCTTTTCAGATCTGTGAACTCCAAAGAGAAATGGGGCTAGGAACTCAAATGGAACTGGGCCCAATGGAACTGCTTTGAAGTTGGTTTTGGAAATCAAATTTAGTAAATATCTTTGCAGACTTTCACAAGCCTAACAATGTGTTACTTTTAGAAAATGTTCAAATATTAGATTTATCAGTGTTTAACTGTACATCCCACTGCCCATTCTCTAATGTGCATATCATTTACATTTGTTGCACGAATGTACTGAATTGTAGTCATTTAGTTATTATAAAAGCCATAATTTCAAACCAATCTAAAAATGTAATTTTGTTCTGGAAAGATTCAAATGAAGATTGTGAACTAACCACTGTTTGTGAATATACTGGTAATGTCTGTAGCCTACCGATCTGCATGTGTCTTGGGAGTAGGGGGGGTTACAAGTGATGAAACAAGTAACCAGATTTAAATATAATTTAAAGTTGGATTTTTGACACTACTACACTGTTGCAGTAACTGACCACCGAACACAGTTGCACTGGGGCTAAAGTTAGCTGAAGTTTGTACTGGCTTTAGAGAACCGAACTACAGATTCCAGTTCATCATGCTCCATAGACACATGACCAAAAGTATGTGGACACCAGATATGATACAACACTCCAAAGATGGACATGAGGCTGCTGCTCAATCAGTCCAAAAAACATGCTCCATCCCCCAACCAGGCATGTGTGGCAGTAGTACGGTGCAGGTGAAGCTCATTATTGTGTGTACTATGTACATACCTTCTTCTAGATTTGTGTACCTGTAGTATCCTCTGAAGTGAGGTGTGTGACTCGAGTGTACCTGTAGTTTGTGGCGAAGTAACACTCATCAGTGTTGGCAGGGGGCACGGGATCTTGATCGCCACCTCCACTGTCAGCTTCACGTTAACTTCGCCGACCGCGCTGTAGGCATGCGTGGCCACGTTGTTATGGGTGACCAGCTGGTTGCCGTTCTTGAAGTCCCAGATGTAGTCGACAGCATTGGCAGTCTTCAGGTATTTACTGGGGTCGTGAACAGACACTGAACACCATGTCCTCGCCACGCACAAACACACTTTCCGACAGGTTGGCTGCTGCCTTCTGGGAAATAGTCACTGCCAAAGGGATCTTGTCTGTGAAGAGGTAAGGGTCAGTGGTGCTTTTAGCATGTGAACTCTTGGTGGGGCATACTCCCAAAATATTGTTTTATGCATGCCAGCAAAGCCACTACACTAAACAATACAGTGGGGCAAAAAAGTATTTAGTCAGCCACCAATTGTGCAAGTTCTCCCACTTAAAAAGATGAGAGAGGCCTGTATTTTTCATCATTGGTACATTTCAACTATGACAGACAAAATTAGAAGAAAAAAATCCAGAAAATCACATTGTAGGATTTTTAATGAATTTATTTGCAAATTATGGTGAAAATAAGTATTTGGTCACCTACAAACAAGCAAGATTTCTGGCTCTCACAGACCTGTAACATTACCTGTATTAATGGCACCTGTTTGAACTTGTTATCAGTATAAAAGACACCTGTCCACAACCTCAAACAGTCACACTCCAAACTCCACTATGGCCAAGACCAAAGAGCTGTCAAAGGACACCAGAAACAAAATTGTAGACCTGCACCAGGCTGGGAAGACTGGATCTGCAATAGGTAAGCAGCTTGGTTTAAAGAAATCAACTGTGGGAGCAATTATTAGGAAATGGAAGACATACAAGACCGCTGATAATCTCCCTCGATCTGGGGCTCCACGCAAGATCTCACTCCGTGTAAAGGAAAGAATGAATGGGGCCATGTATCGTGAGATTTTGAGTGAAAACCTCCTTCCATCAGCAAGGGCATTGAAGATGAAACGTGGCTGGGTCTTTCAGCATGACAGTGATCCCAAACACACTGCCCGGGCAACGAAGGAGTGGCTTCGTAAGAAGCATTTCAAGGTCCTGGAGTGGCCTAGCCAGTCTCCAGATCTCAACCCCATAGAAAATCTTTTTTTATTTTATTTTTTATTTTTTATTTCACCTTTATTTAACCAGGTAGGCTAGTTGAGAACAAGTTCTCATTTGCAACTGCGACCTGGCCAAGATAAAGAATAGCAGTGTGAACAGACAACACAGAGTTACACATGGAGTAAACAATTAACAAGTCAATAACACAGTAGAAAAAAATGGGCAGTCTATATACAATGTGTGCAAAAGGCATGAGGAGGTAGGCGAATAATACAATTTTGCAGATTAACACTGGAGTGATAAATGATCAGATGGTCATGTACAGGTAGAGATATTGGTGTGCAAAAGAGCAGAAAAGTAAATAAATAAAAAACAGTATGGGAATGAGGTAGGTGAAAATGGGTGGGCTATTTACCAATAGACTATGTACAGCTGCAGCGATCGGTTAGCTGCTCGGATAGCTGATGTTTGAAGTTGGTGAGGAGATAAAGTCTCAACTTCAGCGATTTTGCAGTTCGTTCCAGTCACAGGCAGCAGAGTACTGGAACGAAAGGCGGCCAAATGAGGTGTTGGCTTTAGGGATGATCAGTGAGATACACCTGCTGGAGCGCGTGCTACGGATGGGTGTTGCCATCGTGACCAGTGAACTGAGATAAGGCGGGCTTTACCTAGCATGGACTTGTAGATGACCTGGAGCCAGTGGGTCTGGCGACGAATATGTGCGAGGGCCAGCCGACTAGAGCATACAAGTCGCAGTGGTGGGTGGTATAAGGTGCTTTGGTGACAAAACGGATGGCACTGTGATAGACTGCATCCAGTTTGCTGAGTAGAGTGTTGGAAGCCATTTTGTAGATGACATCGCCGAAGTCGAGGATCGGTAGGATAGTCAGTTTTACTAGGGTAAGCTTGGCGGCGTGAGTGAAGGAGGCTTTGTTGCGGAATAGAAAGCCGACTCTTGATTTGATTTTCGATTGGAGATGTTTGATGTGAGTCTGGAAGGAGAGTTTGCAGTCTAGCCAGACATCTAGGTACTTATAGATGTCCACATATTCAAGGTCGGAACCATCCAGGGTGGTGATGCTAGTCGGGCATGCGGGTGCAGGCAGCGATCGGTTGAAAAGCATGCTTTGGAGGGAGTTGAAAGTCTGTGTTGCCAGCAACAGCCCCAAAACATCACTGCTCTTGAGGAGATCTGCATGGAGGAATGGGCCAAAATACCAGCAACAGTGTGTGAAAACCTTGTGAAGACTTACAGAAAACGTTTGACCTCTGTCATTGCCAACAAAGGGTATATAACAAAGTATTGAGATAAACTTTTGTTATTGACCAAATACTTATTTTCCACCATAATTTGCAAATAAATAAATTAAAAATCCTACAATGTGATTTTCTGGATTTTTTTTCTCAGTTTGTCTGTCATGGTTGAAGTGTACCTATGATGAAAATTACAGGCCTCTCTCATCTTTTTAAGTGGGAGAACGTCCACAATTGGTGGCTGACTAAATACTTTTTTGCCCCACAGTATATTCATTGCACCGTAACGGTGACAAACGGTGCCCACAAACTGTTAGGGCCTACATTAAGCTGTCCCAATTGCAGTTCCAACACCTTACCACTGCTACAGCTAGCTATCAGCGGGGCATTGTCTGGCAGGGAAACAGTTAATTCAGCCTCATTTACTGCCTTTAAAAAAAACATAGCTGATATGGCTGACTAGCTTAAACAAATATGGTTTCTACTGACAATTGAGATGTAGAAACTATGGCAAAGGAGACGACGAGCGGTAAGAGGCAATCCGTGATTTCGATTAAGAAATTAATGAGCGAGCTCGGATGGACGTAGTAAATAGAACTATTTCTTCAGCACTTCTGAAATGTACAGTGAGAGAATTCAGAACATGGGCCGTTCTTACAGTATTCTCCCTGTATACCAAGTCAGAACCATAGGATAAATGAAGGGGGCATATAAGCAGACAATGAAAGCTCTTACAATATTCAATTACATTTCTCTAAAACAGGCTTTATAGGCTAAATGTGCACCACCAAGTCAGAACAATAGGCTTAGTTATGGGACCAAATTATTAGGGTGAGGCACATGGGCTACTAACAACTTACTACAAAACATACACTTAGTATTACTTTCTTAGCTACAGTAAACATATCTTTCTGTTATATTACGTAATTTATGCAGCAGAATACAATACATTTTTGGACTCACCTTGTTTTGTTGTGCTCACTTGAACAGGAAGGTGGTGTGGCCATCTTTCATGGGAAAATTTTGTCATCAAACTTCGTCATCAAAGTCTGGCATTCTCTGGATTTATGGTGCTTTCAAGACAACTGGGAACTCAGAAAAAAACAAGGTCTAATCGTGATGTCAGTGATCTTCAGGTTGGAGCTCTAGAAAGCGGTCAGAGTTCCCGATTTGGAATTCCGAATTGGATGATAATTTAAAACGTATTTTCCCAGTTGGAGCTCTTTTTTTTTTTTTTTTTTAAATCTCCGTGCTGAGTGTCCAGTTGTTTTGAACGCGGCAGAAGTAATGCTGTGTCAATGTTTATCCTTTTAATCTTGGAAGAGACCCTTAAACACAGACTTCACACCCACTCCACTGAATAGCAGTCTAGTGATTGCTTTGTAATGTGACACCAATTCCTTCCAAACCACTCATGGTTGAATCTGCGCTTTTCCACTTTTTATTTTACATTTATTTAACTAGGCAAGTCAGTTAAGGACAAATTCTTATTTTCAATGACGGGTTAACTGCCTGTTCAGGGGCAGAACAAGAGATTTGTACCTTGGGGTTTGAACTTACAACCTTGCGGTTACTAGTCCAACGCTCTCACCACTAGGCTACCCTGCCACCCAACACTTTTTGTGTAATGTTTATGTCCATTTATGTCCATAGTCCGATACATTTTATCTATAATTTCTCTTCATATGACAAGGATTGAAAATTGTCGACTTGATTCATGATGACTGCTAACTAACCCTAACGTTTTGAAAGTATGTTGACATCAGTTCAATCAAAGCTACGGTAGATATAACGTGATTTGACATCATTTTATCTGTGACCTATGACCTTGAGCCTTATTGGATGGGCACTTTAATGTTAATCTATTGCAGCCCCCAAGGGGCTTACATTTTCAAACTCTCCCCATAGATTTTGCAGCAATGTATTGTCCCCATGAGTGACAGAACACTGCACCAATCATGGCGCAACTAGAGTACATTAACCCCTATCCTCCGTATTTTCCACTGGCTGCCCCACCACCACAGAAAGCACTGAGCTAGGCTGAAACGCTTGCATTTTGGAGCTGCCTTACTCCAGAAAGCAAAAGAAGAATGTTTGTATGCCGCTTTATTAACTCAATGATGTTTTTTTTACATTGTTTGCAAACTGATGTGATATGTATTAATGGCAAAATAACATGCAAAACAGGCTAACTCCTATTTATTTGTTAAACAGCTGGAGCAGAGCCACTGGTAAGGGTTAATGAGAAACACTCAGACAGGATGCATCCGTTAAGCTTTACATTCTCTTCTGTGTCCCTCTGAGGAAGGACCAGCTGATGTACAAGAGACAGAGATTGCTTCCCTAATGGCACCCTTTTCGCTACTTACACTTTTAGGGTGGGGGGAGGAGCTACACATCCACAAGCGCATTAGTGAGGTCGATGACTGATGTTGGGCGATTAGGCCTGGCTCAGTCAGCATTCCAATTCATCCCAAAGGTATTCGATTGGATTGAAGTCAGGGCTCTGTGCAGACTAGTCAAGTTCTTCCACTCCGAACTCAACCATTTTTTTGTATGAACCTCGCTTTGTTCACAGGGGCGTTGTCATGCTGCTTACTCCTGGCATCCACCAAACCCAGATTCGTCCGTCATCCTGAGAGACAGTGAAATGTGATTCATCACTCCAGAGAAAGCTTTTCTACTGCTTCAGAGTCCAATGGCGGCGAGCTTTACACCCCTTCAGTCTATGCTTTGCATTGCGCATGGGGATCTTAAACTTGCGGCTGCTAGGCCATGAAAACCCATTTCATGAAGCTCCCGAAGAACAATTATTGTGCTGATGTTGCTTCGAGAGCCAGTTCGGAACGCTGTAGTGAGTGTTGCAACAGAACGACAGAATTATGGGAGCTTGTGTGGACTACCACTTCGCAGCTGAGCCGTTGTTACTCCTAGAGGTTTCCACTTTACAATAACAGCACTTACAGCTGACCGGGTCAGCTCGAGCACGGCAGAAGTGTGAAGAACTGACTTGTTGAAAAGGTGGCATCCTATGAAGGTGCCATGTTGGAAGTCACTGCGTTGTAGAATCCTGAACTTCCCCTTCAACAAAATGTTAAGTTACATTTTATGGCATCTTACAGTAGATTGAAAAACCACAAGGGGAAAAAAAGACGAGTGCAAGACGTGGGAGCCAATTTCATTTTTTTGATTTATTCAGAGGCATTTGACAAGTTGAGCTGTGAGGGGGGTGAAGGGGCAGAAGCATGGTCGCAGGGAGGGGGGCATCATGCTTAAACCAGAACACTTCCAAAAACTGACTCCCAAACCCAGTCCCTCTTTCCCACACAAACATGATTTTCCACATTACACATCCAGGAAATGCTAACCGAACAAATCGTTATCAAATCAGCAGGCCAATGTAGCATCCGTAAAGACATAAAAAGGTAAGAAAGAAGACTGGCTTAGTATTTATTTTTAGTCTCAAACCAGAAACGAAAGGCAGGTCTTTTTTTTAAACATTTGTTTGTTACTTATTGTCCAGTCATTGAATCCAAAAACTTCAAACCGGTGAATTTGACCTTTTTTTTCACGAAAAACCCAGGCAAGAAAGTTCAATACATGGAAGCCACACCATCAAAAAGAAAAGCAGAAAGAAAAGCAAAATCTTGAGGATTTACAATCAATTAAGCTAGAAGAGTGTGTGTGTGTATATATATATATATATCTATATATAAACACTGGCAAAGGAAACATCTGATAACTTTTCCATTATTCGTTCAAATTCTAAAGAGTACATGATTTATTTATTTTCATTAATATCTTGGAAATCAGAAAGGGGACAGTGGGAGAATAACCCTAAATCTAACAAATAGAAGTTTGCCTCTAATTCAAATGTATCTAAAGAGGTAGATAAAAAAAACAGGTGGAGAAAGGGAGGGGGAATAATAATTGTCACTTATGCCCCTCGTGGACATCAGCGCGAGGTTGAACCGCGTGAGCACGCACGAGTCCATGCAGAGAAGTGTTCCTGGGGGGACCGAGGTATCGCAGCGAGCACGTGGGCGCTAGGCGGGGTGAGGGCGCATGCCACCACAAACCCCCCTCAGCTGAGGTAGACAGCGTTCTACTGTGGAAGCATGGATACACACAAGCACTTTTACCACAATCAAAACATATTTACATTCTGCATGAAATAAAAAAAAACTTGGGTATTTTGTTATCGTTTTTTTTAAACTATTTTTTTTTCTTATCATTCCCATCCCAATCAAGGTAAATTTAGTACATTTTCTTGTGTGCATCTTGGATTTTTGTGATGAATAACAATTGAAACTCACTTCAAATCAAGATTACAGCTGCTGGTTAAACAAAACTCAACATTTAGTTAACGTAGCTTCTATAGCAAAATAAGCATCCATCAGTGTGACTCCCCTTACTTTCACCATGCAGTGAATGACACTAACGTAGACCAACTGCGGCTACTGGGGCCACCGCACATGGCCAAGCTTCCTCTATGAAAAAACCCTAGTCAGGCTGTGGACTGCACTTCAGCCTGTCACAAACCTGGGATGACTTCCAAATGGCACCCTACTTCCCCATGTAGTATACAACTTGGAGCACTATAAGGGAAATGGGGTGCCATTTGAGACTAGGATGATGTAATAAAGCAGGTAAGGCCTAAGCAGGTAAAAGAAATACAACAGAACAGACAGTGCTGCTCTAACATGTCCATTTCTATGGCGGCTACAGAGCGAGAGAGAACTCAGTGTTCAGGCCCCTCCATTTGTGTGCTACCCATTGCACTTCCAGGAAGGCAAAAGGAAAAATCATTGTGTGAAAAATGTAACGTACCGTCAACAATAAGAATGTCAGAATCCCAAAACTAAACGGCATTGCTGCAATATGTACGGTTGGCATTATTCAGCATTACTCTAATATATTTGTTGTTTGTAGTTTTCATTAGATGGTGGATACACCTCAGGAAAACTGAGGCAATTTCTTCTCTCGATACTCCCGTCAGCAGCCAACAGTTTGGTGCCAACTCTGCCCTGGGCTCTATGTACAGAGACTTTATGAACAGGGCCATCGTCGACAGACACATTGTACACGTTGCCGCCGCCGCCGGAGAGCGCTAGAGTTGAAGGCAAGGTCAGTTGGCAGCTGACCAAATTTTAAATTTTCTTAAAAAAATAAAAATGTTCAATAACTATTAGCTTTATAAAGTATACAAAATACCACAAAGCAAAATAAAAAAGAAAGGAACATTTTTTTTCATATATATAATTATTTTCTTTTTCTCTTCATCTTCTTGAGGTACTAGAGATCCTGAGGTAGTTCAGTACAATGCATATTAAATTGGTTTTCCTGGCCAACACCATTCAACACGTCCCTTAAGTGTTAATGACAGTGTTATCCTCGCCTCTAAATATATTTTATATATCTATAAAATGCATCCGAATTTATAAAATGCCACTATCAATAGCAGGACAGGGGTGCCCTGTTAGACCACCACCGGGGTCCCTGTCCAATCAAACAGAGTATTACCCCGAGCCCCGCCCCTCCATCTAAACCCCTCCCCCTAACCTTTCTCCATCCTACAAGGACTCAGAGCAATGCATTTTTCTTTCCAAAGAAAACTCAGGAGAGAAAGTTTCAACCAACTAAACAAACTTCATCCAGGGCAAAAAAAAAAAAAGTTAAAATAAAAAGGTAAAAACAAAATTAACAGCCGTCATCAACATGTGAGGTGGTTGAGTGTGTTACCACACCAGGGAGGTGACAGGAGGGAGTTCATTATTATTTCTTCTTTGTGTTTTCTAGTGTACCAAAAAAACAACATTAAAACAAATAAGGAACCAATCAGGACCGAGGTGAGGGTGAGTGACAACGTTGGAACCCTCAAGTACATTCTCACAGAGATGCAGACAGGTGTGGCGATGGGTTGGGGGGGTGTAAGGTCTCCTATCCACGCTGTGGTGTCGGTCGAGGAGGTCGTCGAGAGTGGGTGTGTAAGGTCGAGGGGGTCGTCGAGAGTGGGTGTGTAAGGTCGAGGGGGTCGTCGAGAGTGGGGGTGGGTGTGTAAGGTCGAGGGGGTCGTCGAGAGTGGGGGTGGGTGTGTAAGGTCGAGGAGGTCGTCGAGAGTGGGGGTGAACAGTTGGGTACCCATGACCCTTATCCCCTGAGATGAGCGCCTTGTCCCTGCCTGTGTTTCCCCTCTGGTCTCTGCTCTGGTCTGTCTTCGGGGGCGGTTCCGTCACTGGCCCCCCTGGGCCACCTGGACGCCCCCCTCTACTTCCGGGATGGGCGGGAAGGGGGTGTTCCCTCCCCGCGGGGTGAGGGTTTGGGCTGCTGTTGCCGTCTCACCTGGGACAAGATCTCCTGGATCTTCCTCTGGGCCAGCTGGGGAGGGGTAAGAGGGCAGAGGTCAGGACATGTCATCTGACAATGACATGCACACATCCATTGAGTCTAAGGTGATGAGTAGAATTAAGAATTCATCAAGCAGCAAGGTTAACAACGGCTGCAACTGTAATAGCACCCCATTCCCTTTATTACAGAATGGCACCCTATTACTTATAAATACACAGGGTACTGGTCAAAAGTAGTGCCCTATATAAGGAATAGGGTGCCCCTTCAGATGCAGCCATTGATTAATGCTACAAAGAAGTGAAGCAGTATGGTGGACAATCCTTACATAGAAAGCAGACATTGTATACATTTTACACCCCCATTCACCCTACAGTCCACGACCTTACACTCAGCTTCATTCATACTGTGCCTATAGCATGAACCAGCCTTTTGGCTCACTAATCAGAGCTGACTGGGATGAATATGGACTCATTCTCTCTCCGTCAGATAGAAGACACCGCCTTGCCCAGTGGCAGAGGGGGAGGAACATCCCGTAATCATAGCTCCTCCCATCTGATCCCTTCAGAACCACATGAAGTGCAGAGGGGTAGATATGGAATTGGGCAACAGTATTAGTACTGTAGTGAAATTATTCCAGACATACATTTTAATTCGTTTTAAGCTCCGTTATTTAATTTCCTCGTGTTTGTTTTTGATGTACTTACTTTGTTATTGTTTTACTGTAAAGTGAGTTGCACTTTAAAGTTTGATTAGTGTAACATACCTGGCTTGCATAGAAGTGTCCAGTGATTTTGACAATGACCTGGTCGTTCTCGTCAGGTGTCTGGTCTCTGGGGACCACCACCTCAGCACTGGTCAAGTTCTGCAACTCATTCACCTGAGGGGGAGGGAGAGATGGAAGGAAAGCGAGAAACAGAGTGAGCGAGAAATTAACAAATAAGTATTTTATATTATGGCTAAAGTAATAAGTGGTGTTTTCAATTATTCTGCAGCAGAACTTATACATTTTGCAATAGCAAATTGATCACACACACAGACCGGCCTCTGCGTACCGTTTTGCCTCCCTTGCCGATGACACGTCCAGCAGCGAAAGAGGGCACCTTGATGTGAGCCTCCAGCTTCACCTCCTCCTTCGGCCCAAAGAAGTTCTCCTCCTTTAGCTTCCCAAAGATACGACCCTGAGCCTGGAACAGGGCAAACATCACACACTGGAGTCAGAGGAAATTACACAACCCTTGATTGAAGCTGCAGAAGCATCTTTATCGAACTGTAAATATATGCTTTATTTGAGGTTATTTACTTGACAGGGATGGACATCAATCAACATTTCTGCAACTGTACCAGAATTTGCCAGCTAGCTAAATTTCCAATTGTATAGACTACTGTGTTTTTGGGAAAAAGGACAACACTTTTCTCTGGTGCGGTGGGCATTGGACAGAAATAGCATGGCTGGAGAGCACAGTCCTGAGGGCTCCTACCTTGAACTGGGCCTCTGGTGGTCCAGCAATGATCACCATCCTCTGCTTGGTGTCCATACCTTCTGGAGGGGCTCCCTGACGGGAGGAAAATGACACGTGTTAACACATTTGCACACACATTTTACTTGCTCTAATTACTGCCCACTGCTTCACTTCACCCCATCAAGGACGCATCACAACAGCCTGAAGGAGGCGCCACCCAATCCCAATCTGAACCCAATTTGCACTTCTGAGATGATTGATGGTATAAGCAACAAGACAAACTCATCTGAATGTTTGAAACAAAAATAAAATACCTGGTTTGCATCTACGACACTGACTTCATCTGCACTGATCTGAAATGGAGGGGGTGGGGGGGGGGGGGGGGTGAAGGAGAACAAATAAGACGAGAAGCTACTTTAAGTTATTGAGATGCAGCTCAAACCCTCCTTTGAGTTAAGTCCCTCACCTTGATGGAGGCTCCGGCGTAGCGCGACAGCTGCTTGATGTGTTGACCCTGTTTTCCGATGATCGCTCCGACCGCCAGCGCCGGGATGAACAGATGGACCGTCTCCGACTCCGGCTGGCCCTGTGGAACAGTAGAGGCCACACGACAGTAATGAGATCCCAGTCAGACCACAACAGAGCAGTTCTGACCGCAGGGATACCACAATCAGACCTGGCAAACCGCGATAGCAGCCCAGATAGTGACCAAGCAACAGATGCAGCGGCACAGGAAGAAGGATCTCACAGTGGCTCGCACCCCAAATGGAACCCTATTCCTTATTTAGTGCACTACTTTTGACTATAGCCCTATAAGCCCTGGTCAAAAGTAGTGCACTACACAGGGATTGGAGAGCCATTTGGGACACAGACAGGGAGACTAGAAGCAGAACTGATGGGAAGTTTCCTAAGTGCTTTATTAACAAAGTTGTACCTCATATTTACCAGTCAAATCTAAGCCAATTCAAATCCCGTCAGTAGCATAGAGAGTCACAATAGCACTGCATAACCATGAAAGAACTGAACATACAGTAATGAAGAGGTTGAACACAACTAAACAAATCGCAACTTCCAATGGAGTGTGTCCCAATTATCTCTCCTTTCTCACCAAGTGAGAACTTGTTCACTTCCTGTTATGAATTAGAAAGAAAAAGACTGATATGGAAATTCCCTCCTGCCCATGACAATACCAATTCAATACTTTTAAATTTGTGGGAAGTAGTGATCGAGTGCACATTTCAGGAGGAATGACAGATTATTGGGACGCACCCCGGGCATAAGAGAACCACCCCGACTCTAGACAGATGCCCAAATCTGTAGCATCCAGTGCCTAGTTCAGGTAAACACAGCATTCCCAGAGGGTTCTCCATTTCTCTGCAGCAACTGAGCACATCTAACTAATCCACACAGTATATGGATGTACCACTGATAATCCCTTTCAGATGGAAGTGAGTGAATGCTTGGCTCTGCTCAATCACTCCTCAGCGCTTCCAAAAAGACACTGTAGAACAGACTGTATTGAAGAGAAGCTGTAGCAAACTGTCTGCTCACTTCACATGGCTGGTGTTAGAGAAAAGTGGGTGAGATCTTTCAGATGAGGGGGCAGGAGGTATTAATGATACATTTAGTGCACACATGGCTCTGGTTGAAAGTAGTGCACTATATAGGGAATAAGGAGACATGTGGGACAGAGCTGCTGGGACTGCTGGTTTTAGAGGATGTCATCAAATCATTACACTTCAGTCATCCAAATCATGGGTCACATTCAGAAGCCTCCAGATGGGAACAAACTTTTTCAAGAGGCAGTTCCAGATTAAACTGTTCAATAGACAGGTGTCCGCTTGAAAACATTTGCGCCCATTTGTAACCTTCTAAACACGCAAAGGTGTTGAATAACAGCTCTTTTGTCAGCTGAAGACTTGAGGGCCCAACTAAACCCAGCAGACACTGGGGCCCCCCTTCCCAGCAGGTTTCAGAGTAATGAACTTAAACGTGTTGTGCCCTCCCTAGAGGTCAAATGTTACTGCGAGCCCTACCTCGTTACCCTATCCGGCAGCGAGCAGCCAGAAGCCGTGCAAAGCACTGTGGGAAGGGAGACTTACAGAGACGGGCTGGCTGCTCCCCGACAGCACAGACGCCCAAAATGGCCCTTCACCCCCGAAGGAGCTGCTCTATAGGAGAGAATAACACGAAACCAAGTCACTGTCGTGCCCCCAAATGGCTGCACTAAGGAGAGAGGAACACAGACAGGGTCACTGAAAGATCCAAAATGGCTTCAGTCAGAGGTTGGTCTGTTTTAGGTTTCTTCTTGCAGAAAGTTCCAGTAAGGAGGGGGCCATCTTTAAGCGTCACCAAGAGGCCCTGTGGAGTAGACCCAGGGAGGTAGGCGGGGTGGGGAAAGGTCCAGACACTCACCCCGAATGAATAGCCACCCTGGGCACCGGGAGGTGGGACGTTGTGTCCCATGGAGGGGCCCATACCTGGAGCACCACCAGGGAACAAACCCAAAGCATTCAGGTTGAGTCCTGGAATCAGGTTAGACTGGAGCTGGGGATAGACAGAGAGACAGAGGAAGAGAGAGAGAGAGATGGACAGAGGAAGAGAGATTTACTACCAGACAAAAGGAACTAGAACAAAAACCGATCACAGGGAAACCGCTCGAATACATTTAAAAGCACAGCGTGCCGTGCCCAGCGTGAGAACAAGGACCTACATTCATAGCGGCCACGTCGTTCTCATACGACTCCCTGACCTTCTTCATGACTTCCTCCTCGGCACGGGAGCAGGCCTCGATAGAACCCTTCACTGTGATGGTCCTCTCAGGGTTGTACAGGGTCAGGTCTTGGAGACTGAAGGAGAAGGACAGCCATTACCACCTTGATCTCTAGTGGATGTGTGTATTGTGATGGGAGACTGACCTTGTGTTCGTTATACCTTAGAGACATGAGGATTTTGTAACTTGTGTGTTAGTGGGATTATTTTAGAGGTGAATTTGACAAGACTAAAATGTACGCGTGTGGCATCCAGTCATTTTGATAACGTGATGACAATGGCTTGTGTGCATCAGGTAAGGGTGTACAATGGCGACCTGTCATTCAGGGCAGGTAGGTCAGTGTCAGTTTGCAAACAATGTAAAAAAATAAAAGATCATTGAATTAATAAATCTGCATACAATCATGGTCTCTTAAGGCAGCTCCAAAATGCCTAGCTTAATGCTTTCTGTGGGAGGGGCAGCCGCCGAAAATACAGTGCATAGGATTTGGTCATGTTCCCTCGTTGCTCTGTAATTTGCTCAGTGTTGTGTCACTCATGGGGATACTACGTCGCCGCAGAATCTACAGAATCTAGGCAGTTCAAGCCCCCTTGGGTGCAGCCCTAGACTTACATTAGAAGTGGCTATCCAAAAAGGCTCAAGGCCATTGGTCACAGATAAGATTACATCAAATCATGTCGTCTACCATAGCTTTGATTAGACCGATCAGGTCAACATCATACTTTCAAAATCTTAGCTAGCCAAGCAGTCATCATGAATCCTTGTCATATGAAGAGAAATGATCAAATCGGTGCTCATTGGCCATAAACATTACACAGCAAGTCAGAAATCACAAATTCAACAATGAATGGTTTGGAAGGAATCAGCAGCTAACTGCCAGCATCACAAAGCAATCACTATTTTGCTTCCCTTTTTTGAACGGTCATCGAACACAATTGTTATATAGGTCTCATTAGTATCTCATTTATTTGTCAATGTTGGAATTATACATTTCTTTGTGTATTATAAAAAGCTCGTGCTTTTCTAAACGAGGGGGGAATACTATAATGTTGTTGGGTCTGTAACCATGTTTGCCAGTGAGTTCAGTAATAGACCCATGTAATTCCAGTTGATATTGCGAGGGTTTTGTTTTGTACAATGCGCTGTCTATAAAAGTGAATCCTTGTGATTGTATTGTCCTTTTGACCACATAGGCCTAATAAAATACTTAAAACAGTAAGCTAGGTAAAGTTACATTCAGCAAGATGGAGGCCTTATCTGAACGAACACCTGAATTTCTGCCTGTGTCCATTTTGAAAGTGCTGAAGGAAGATCTCCCTCATTGCAGCTCGTTTGCTTGCACTTGCTTATAGCCTACTTAAAAGCTAAGTGTTAATGATAAGAATAATCCTAATTTACTGAACACAAATGTAATGTTTGTGTATGGTTCAAAAGTCAACTCATGTCAGCATTCGGTATTAAAGGAGAATGCAGTTTTATGGCGTTACATAACTCCACAAGGAGTCAGCAGACACCATAATCATTTAAGCAAGTCTGCCATATCAGCTATGGTTATATATATATATATTTTTGTAAAGGCAGTAAATGAGGCTGAATGGACTGCTTTGCTGCCAGACAAGGCTCCACTGATACCCAAGTGTAGTGATGTTAAGGATTCCCTCCATGGTGCTGAAAGGAAAGCTCTGCTGCTGGGACAGCTTTATGTAGGCCCTAACAGTTTGTGGGCACCGTTTGTCATGTTATTGTACAATTAGTGCATTGTTTAGTGTTGTGGATTCGCTTGCATGCATCAACAACCAAAATTGGTTGAGTTTGCCGCACCAAGATTTACACGCTAAACCCGCCATTATTATTTCAGTGGTCCGATAAATGAGAAATTCTGATTCTGGGACGTGTGGTCATCTTACGGGGAGATGGTGATCTTGGTCTCTGTGTCCACTTCAATTTTTTTTAGGTTACGTCCTTCCTTCCCGATCAGTCGGCCCACAAAGTTGTTGTGAGCCAGAATCTTCAGTGGAATCTCCTCAGTACTGTTGATAGAGAGGAGAGCGAGAGAAAGACCACAGGAGTCAATTGTTCAAGTTGAAGAATACAAGTGGAACTGACGTTTTAGCAACATGAAATCTTAATCAAATCTGATCATATACTTGGTTAACATTCTGACAAGTGAGCAAATCGTCATTTTCACATTTTCATAAATTCATAGAATGTTTGGGAATTACAGAGCAAGGCATTTGTGAAAATTCCATAGCAATATAGAGGGAAAGCAGCGGTTAGACAATGAATAGACACTGCAGTAAATAAAACCATCCGTCTTGTCCAGGACCGGTAGACTGGTAGGCCACAGCCAATCCACAGTAGGCCTATATGCAAATAAGCTTTTGCCACACGGGCCTGCCATCCTTCGCTTTAAACTGGACTGTGTGTTTACAGGCAGTAGCAACAGCGTGACTTTAGATTAGAACACATTTGCCAAAAAACACAAAATAGATTTTTTTAAAGATATCACGAGTCCTCTTACATTTGGGAACTTCACAGTCCTATTGATCAAACAATGAAAAAGTAGTCGCTCTCCCTCAGAACAGGTGTTTTTATGTTTAAAGCTGCCTAAAGAGGACATTTATAGACAGAGCCAACTCATTCCACTCTGAGGTTCCAGTACACAAGAAAGTACCTTTCCCTAGAAGCACATATCAGCAACACCTGATCTGGTGCTGTGATTGTGTGCATCCCTAACATGGGGAAGTAATCAGATATTTGGGCGTGGAACCATAAATAATTCTGTAAACCAAACCCAGTCTAATCTGGGACACCCTGGCCTCAACAGGCAGCCAGTTGAGTTCCTGAAAGCAGCTGTATTTGAAGCTTCAGCTTAGATAAACCCCCAAACCAGGAAGTACTTACGTAGTCAAAATGGCATAGAATGAAGGCAGTAGCTAGCACTCTCATGGAGTCCTTATCAAGCAGCTTGGACCTTGTAGTCAAAAACGTAGTCCTGGCATTAACCTTCCCCGTCCTACTGCAGCTTCCCTGGCAATACATGCAAATTGTCCCACGGTTTGACAACTGAATGGGAACTTGCCCGCTCTCCCACTTGATCGACGCGAATACATTTGATTGACCACTGCTAACTGTGGATAAGTCGTTCAGGGTCAGCATAGCTACTGTAGATAGCAGTGATTCAGATGTCTTACTAGCAACCCAATTGACACCTGCATCCCTTCCTGTAGCCACCGAAAAACAATGAGGGGGAAAAGTTGGTCACACCCCCACTACCTATTTTTTAGCTTGCTAAATAAATAATGAATGCAAAATTGCTGTATGGTGCACTCAATATCTTGTAGTTGAGTAGCCAGCCTACTGTAGTAGCCAGCCTACTGTAGTAGCCAGCCTACTGCACAAATGCGGCTGTAATATGTAACATGTTTCTCCTTTGCGGTGTTTTGTTGCAGGTCTAGTTCTTTGCTTATTCATCTTCAAGCTATAAAACCTGAAGCCAGGCAGCAACATTTGAATAGCCTAGCAAGGACTGTGGCACGTATCTGTACACCTTACCTCCGCTGCATGCTAGAAACCGGACACACGAAAGCAGCGCAATTGAAGTTGCCGATGAGAGCGAATCAGGCTGTAATTTCATAAAGTTTATGACTCAACTGTTGACTAATTTATACTTGCTTATGTGTTGTATTGTCCTTTAGTAGTAATTTAAACTCTCATGTGAATCCTTTCAAAGTGTCGGCAACCAATATGAAACTGTTCTGGCTGCATTTTCTGCAGGCTACAGTAGTGACCCTTTGGCACAGAACCTCGTCATGGACATTTAGCCTACAACACGTTTTAACATTTGGTCCGGCAGAAGAGTCGGTTAGAATCTTCAAAGTAGCCACTCTTTGCCTTGGATGACAAGATTGAACTCTTGGAATTCTCTCAGCCAGCTTCATGAGGTAGTCACCTGGAATGCATTTCAATTAACAGGTGTGCCATATTAAATGTTCAGTTAAGGAATTTCTTTCCATTTTAATGTGCTTGAGCCAATCAGCAGTGTTGTGACAAGGTAGGGGTGGTATACAGAAAATGGTCCTTTACCAGATGGGGCTAAATCCATATTATGGCTAAATCCATATTATGGCAAGAACAGCTCAAATAAGCAAAGACAAACAACATTTCACAGAGTGACTCGGTCTATAAAAAAAAGTGGTCAGATGAAGCAGATTCTAAGCTACAGGACTGTTTTGCTAGCACAGACTGGAATATGTTCCGGGATTCTTCCGATGGCATTGAGGAATACACCACATCAGTCACTGGCTTTATCAATAAGTGCATCGAGGACGTCATCCCCACAGTGACTGTACATACACACCCCAACCAGAAGCCATGAATTACAGGCAACATTCACACTGAGCTAAAGGGTAGAGCTGCCGCTTTCAAGGTGCGGGACTCTAACCCGGAAGCTTACAAGAAATCCCGCTATGCCCTGCGACGAACCATCAAACAGGTAAAGTGTCAATACAGGGCTAAGATACTACACCGTCTGCAACGCTCGTCTTATGTGGCAGGGCTTGTAAACAATTACAGACTACAAAGGGAAGCACAGCCGCGAGCTGCCCAGTGACACGAGCCTACCGGACGAGTTAAATCACTTCTATGCTCACTTTGAGGTAAGCAAAACTGAGGCATGCATGAGAGCATCAGCTGTTGCGGACAACTGTGTGATCACGCTCTCCGTAGTCGACGTAAGACCTTTAAACATGTCAACACACACAAGGCTGTGGGGCCAGACGGATTACTAGGACGTGTGCTCCGGGCATGTGCTGACAAACTGGCAGGTGTCTTCACTGACATTTTCAACATATCCCTGATTAAGTCTGTAATACTAACATGTTTCAAGCAGACCACCATAGTCCCTGTGCCCAAGAACAAAGGCAACCTGCCTAAATGACTACAGACCGGTAGCACTCACGTCAGTAGCCATGAAGTGCTTTGAAAGGCTGGTAATGGCTCACACCCTAGACCCACTTCCAATTTGCATACCGCCCAAACAGATCATGCAATCGCTATTGCACTCCACACTGCCCTTTCCCACCTGGACAAAAGGAACACCTATGCGAGAATGCTATTCATTGACTACAGCTCAGCATTCAACACCATAGTACCTTCAAAGCTAATCACTAAGCTAAGGACCCTGGGACGAAACACCTCCCTCTGCAACTGGATCCTGGACTTCCTGACGGGCCACCCCCAGGTGGTGAGGGTAGGTAGCAACACATCTGCCACACTGATCCTCAACACTGGAGCCCCCCCAGGGGTGCGTGCTCAGTCCCCTCCACTCTACTCCCTGTTCACCCACGACTGCATGGCCAGGCACAACTCCAACACCATCATTAAGTTTGCAGACGACACAACAGTGGTAGACCCGATCACCCGACAACGACGAGACAGCCTATAGGGAGGTGGTCAGAGCCTTGGCTGGGTTGTGCCAGAAAAACATCTCCCTCAACGTAACCAAGGCTAAGGAGATGATTGTGAACTACAGGAAAAGGGCCGAGCACGCCCCCATTCTCGTCGACGGGGCTGTAGTAGAGCAGTTTGAGAGCTTCAAGTTCCTTGGTGTCCACATCAAACTAGAATGGACCAAACACACCAAGACAGTCGTGAAGAGGGCACGACACAGCCGATTCCCCCTCAGGAACCTAAAAGGATCTAAAACTGCAACTGGTTCCAGCACTGCCTGGTACGGCAATTGCTCGGCCTCTGACCGCAAGGCACTACAGAGGGTAGTGCATAAGGCCCAGTACATCACTGGGGCCAAGCTGCCTGCCATCCAGAACCTCTACCCCAGGCGGTGTCAGAGGAAGGCCCTAAAAATGGTCAAAGACCCCAGCCACCCCAGTCAGACTGTTCACTATACTACAGCATTGCAAGCTGTACCAAGTCTAGGACAAAATGCTTTTTACCCCCAAGCCATAAGACTCCTGAACAGGTCATTCAATGGCTACCCGGACTATTTGCACCTCAATTGGCCCAACCAACCAGTGTCCAGGCTATCTGCATTGTGTCCCGCCACCCCCTCTCTGTTCATAATATATGCAGTCACTTTGTATATGTAGATATGGTTATACTACCTCAGCCAGACTGACTAACCAGTGTCTGTAGCCTCGCTATTGTTTTTCACTGTTTTTATTTCTTTACTTACCCATTGTTCACCTAATACCTTTTTTGCACTATTGGTTAGAGCCTGTAAGTAAGCATTTCACTGTTGTATTCGGCACACATGACAAACATTGATTTGATTACTTGAAGACATGGTCAGTCAATGTGGAAAACTTCAAGATCTTTTAAAGTTGTTTCAAGTCGCAAAAACCATCAAGCACTATGATGAAACTGGTTCTCCGGAGGACTGCCACAGGAAAGGAAGACCCAGAGTTACCTCTGCTGCAGAGGATAAGTTCATTAGAGTTACAAGCCCCCAAAAAATGCTTCAGAGTTCAACTCTATGAATCAGGTCTACATGGTCAAATTGCTGCAATGAAACCACTACTAAAGGACACCAATAAGAAGAGACATGCTTGGGCCAAGTAACACGCAATGGACATTAGACCGGTGGAAATCAGTCCTTTGGTCTGAGTCCAAATGAGATTTTCCAACCGCTGTGTCTTTGTGAGATGCAGAGTAGGTGAAAGGATCATCTCTGCATGTGTGGTTCCCTCGGTGAAGCATGGAGGTGGTGGTGTGATGGTGCTTTGCTGTTAACACAGTCCAATCGGAAAAAATATTCAAGGCACACTTAACCAGCATGGCTACCACAGCATTCTGCAGCGATACGCCATCCTATCTGGTTTGTGCTTACTGGGATCATCATTTGCTTTTAAACAGGACAATGACCCAGCAGACCTCCAGGCTGTAAGGGCTATTCGACCAAGGAGGAGAGTGATTGAGTGCTGCATCAGTTCACCCGACCTCAACCCAATTGAGATGGTTTGGACTGCAGTGAAGGAAAATCAGCCAACAAGTGCTCAGCATGTGTGTGAACTCCTTCAAGAATGTTGGAAAAGCATTCCAGGTGAAGCTGGTTAAGAGAATGTCAAGAGTGTGCACAGCTGTCATTGGGACAAACGGTGGCTTCTTTGAAGAATCTCAAATATAAACTATATTTTAATTTAACACTTTTTGGGGTACTACGTGAATCAATGTGTATTATTTCATAGTTTTGATGTCTTCACTATTATTCTACAATGTAGTAATTAGTTAAAAAAATAAAGACAAAGCCTTGAATGAGTAGTTGTTTAAACGTTTCACTGGTATTGCATATTAATCATGCATTGAACTGCATCCATCTATTCTATCTACCAAGAATGCCTGATTTTTTTTTTTAAAACTCTTTATGAAGTAGGTTTTGAAGCATCAACTGGAATTTGATATTTTTGACATAGTGGGGAAAGTAGTCAGAACCTTTGACTTTCTCCACATTTTGTTAGATTATAGCCTTAATCTAATTGACTAATTAATTATTCTAAATCCCCTCAATCTACACACAATGAAAAAGCTAAAAACAGGTGTTTATAATAAAAAAAAATAAAAAGCCACATTCAAAACAAATTTTATTAGTCACATGCACCAAATACAACAGTGAAATGCTTACTTACGAGCCCCTAACCGACAGTGCAGTTTCAAAAAATACAGACAAGAATAAGATAAGTAACAAATAATTAAAGAGAAGCAGTAAAAAAATAACATACAGGGGGGGGTGCCGGTAAAGAGTCAATGTGCGCGGGGGCACTGGTTAGTCGAGGTAGTATGTACATGTACGTAGAGTTAATTAAAGGGACTATGCATAGATGACAGCAGAGAGTGGCAGTGGTGTGAATAGTCTGGGTAGCAATTTGACTAGATGTTCTTGAGTCTTCTGGCTTGGGGGTAGAAGCTGTTTAGAAGCCTCTTTGGGACCTAGACTTGGCACTTCGGGACCGCTTGCCGTGTGGTAGCAGAGAAAACAGTCCATAACTAGGATAGCTGGAGTCTAGCAATTTTCAGGGCCTTCCTGATACCGCCTGGTATAGAGGTCCTGGATGGCAGGAAGCTTGGCCCCAGTGATGTACTGGGCCGTACGCACTACCCTCTGTAGTGCCTTGTTGTCAGAGGCCGAGCAGTTGCCATACCAGGCAGTGATGCAACCAATCAGTATGCTCTCGATGTTGCAGCTGTAGAACCTTTTAAGGATCTCAGGACCCATGCCAAATCTTCAGTCTCCTGAGGGGGAATACGTTCTGTCATGCCCGCTTCACCACTGTCTTGGTGTGTTTGGACCACGTTTGTTGGTGATGTGGACACCAAGGAACTTGAAGCTCTCAACCTACTCCACTGCAGCCCAGTCGATGAGAATGGGGGCGTGCTCTGTCCTCTTTTTCCTGTAGTCCCCAATCATCTCCTTAGTCTTGATCATGTTGAGGGAGAGGTTGTTGTCGGTGAGCAGGCCTGCCACTGCTGTCTCAACTGCACATTTAATGGTGTTGTAGTCGTGCAGTCATGAGTGAAGAGGAAGTACAGGAGGGGGCTGAGCGTGCACCCCGGAGAGGCCCGTTGAGGATCAGTGTGGCGGATGTGTTACCTACTCTTACCACCTGGGGGCGGCCCATCAGGAAGTCCAGGATCCAGTTGCAGAGGGAGGTGTGTAGTCCCAGGACCCTTATTAGCTTATAGAATTATGGTCAGATTTGCCAAATGGAGGCCAAGGGAGTTATTTTCCCTCTGGTTGCATTTACATAAGTATTCAGACCCTTTACTCAGTACATTATTGAAGCACCTTTGGCAGCGATTACAGTCTTCTTGGCACACCTGTATTTGGGGAGTTTCTCCCATTCTTCTCTGCAGAGCCTCATGCTCTGTAGGGTTGGATGTGAGCGTTGCTGCAGAGCTATTTTCAGGTCTCTCCAGAGATGTTCGATTGGGTTCAAGTCCGGGCTCTGGCTGGGCCACTCAAGGACATTGAGACTTGTCCCGAAGCCACTCCTGCATTGTCATGGCTGTGTGCTTAGGGTCCTTTCCTGTTGGAAGGTGAACTTATCCCCCAGTCTGAGGTCCTGAGAGCTCTGGAGCAGATTTTCATCAAGGCTCTCTATACTTTGCACTGTTCATCTTTCCCTCGGCCCTGACAAGCCTCAGTCCCTGCCACTGGAAAAACATCCCCACAGCAGGATGCTGCCACCACCACGTTTCACCGTAGGGATGGTGCCAGGTTTCCTCCAGATGTGACGCTTGGCATTCAGGGCAACGACTTCAATCTTGGTTTCATCAGACCAGCGAGACTCTAAAGGTTCCTTTTGGCAAACTCCTAGAAGGCTGTCATGTGCCTTTTACTGAAGAGGCTTCCGTCTGGCCACACTACCATAAGGGCCTGATTGGTGGAGTGATCCATTTAAGAATGATGAAGGCCACTATGTTCTTGGGGACATTCAAAGCTGCAGACATTTTTTGGTACCCTTTCTCAGATCTGTGCTTTGACACAATCCTGTATCGGAGCTCAACCAACAATTCCTTCGACATCATGGCTTGGTTTTTGCTCTGATGTACACAGGCAACAGTGGGACATTATAGACAGGTGTGCGTCTTTCCAAATAATGTCCAATCAATTGAATTTACCACAGGGGGACTCCAAGTTGTAGAAACATCAGGGATGATCAATGGAAACAGGACGCACCAGAGCTCAATAAGGCTCCATGGATTGACTAGGAATTGAAAAACTATGGTTGAGAAGGGGCAAAAGGAGTGGCTAATAAGTCTGGCTGCATATCGAGATATGTAACTAACAAAACAAAAATAAGAAAATATTATGAAGCCAAGATCAATGATAATGGAAAAAAACTTGCCTACTTTAAATTAAACAGATGGCTTATTCATTACAAAACCATGATGTTGCCTATTATTTTAATGATTACTTAATTGGCAAAGTGGGCAAATGTAGGCAGGAAATGCCAACGAACAGTGAGCCATCGTATTCATGCATTAAAAAAAAGAATGAAAGAAAATCATTGAAAGTTTGAATTTTGTAAAGTTAGTGTGGGAGAGTTGGAAAAATTATCAATAATAACAAACCTCCTGGCATTGACAACTGAGACAGAAAGCTACTGAGAATGGTAACTGACTATAGCCACTCCGGTCATATCTTTAATCTGAGCCTAGAGGAAAGTCTTTGTCCTCAGGCCTGGAGGGAAGCCAAAGTAAATCCAGTTATCCTAGAGTGGTAAAGCGGCTTTTACTTGTTCTAACAGCAGACCTATGAAGCTTCCTGCCAGCTCTTAGCAAACTGTTAGAAAACAAATGTTTGGACCAAATAAACTCGGCAAAAAAAGAAACGTCCCCTTTTCAGGACCCCATCTTCCAAAGAATTTGTGAAAATCAAAATAACTTCAGAGCTTCGTTGTAAGGTTTAAACACCGTTTCCCATGCTTGTTCAATTAACCATAAACAATGAACATGCACCTGTGGAACAGTCATTAAGACACTAACAGCTTACAGACGGTAGGCAATTAAGGTCACAGTTATGAAAACTTACTACACTAAGAGAGGCCTTTCTACTGACTGAAAAACACCAAAATAAAGATGCCCAGGGTCTCTGCTCATCTGCGTGAATGTGGCTTAGGCATGCTGCAAGGAGGCATGACTGCAGATATGGCCAGGGAAATAAATTGCGATGTCCGTCCTGTGAGACACCTAAAACAGCACTACAGGGAGACAGGACGGACAGCTGATCGTCCTCGCAGTGGCAGACCACGTGTAACAACTGCACAGGATTGGTACATCCAAACATCACACCTGCGGGACAGGTACAGGATGGCAACAACTGCCCAAGTTACACCAGAAACGTACAATACCTCCATCAGTGCTCAGACTGTCCGCAATAGGCTGAGAGAGGCTGGACGGAGGGCTTGTAGGCCTGTTGTAAGGCAGGTCCTCACCAGACATCACTGGCAACAACATCGCCTATGGGCACAAACCCAGTCTCTGGACCAGACAGGACTGGCAAAATGTGCTCTTCACCGACGAGTTGCGGGTTTGTCTCACCAGGGGTGATGGTCAGATTTGAGTTTATTATCGAAGGAATGAGTTACACCGAGGCCTGAACTCTGGAGCAGGATCGATTTGGAGGGTGATGGTCATGGTCTGGGGCGGTGTGTCACAGCATCATCGCACTGAGCTTGTTGTCATTGCAGGCAATCTCAACGCTGTGCGTTACAGGGAAGACATCCTCCTCCCTCATGTGGTACCCTTCCTGCAGGCTCATCCTGACATGACCCGTCAGCATGACAATGTAACCAGCCATATTGCTAGTTCTGTGCGTGATTTCCTGCAAGACAGGAATGTCAGTGTTCTGCCATGACCAGCGAAGAGCCCGGATCTCAATCCCATTGAGCACGTCTGGGACCTGTTGGATCGGCGGGCGAGGGCTAGGGCCATTCTCCCCAGAAATGTCCGGGAACTTGCAGGTTCCTTGGTGGTAGAGTGGGATAACATCTACAGCAAGAACTGGTAAATCTGGTACAGTCCATGAGGAGATGCATTGTAGTACTTAATGCAGCTGGTGGCCAAACCAGATACTGACTGACTTTTGATTTTGACCCCCCCTTTGTTCAGGGACACATTGTTCCATTTATATTAGTCACATGTCTGTGGAACTTGTTCAGTTCATGTCTCAGATGTTGACTCTTATGTTCATAGAAATACATTTCTTTTTTTTGCTGAGTTCGCAATGCTATTTCTCTGGAAACAAATGAACAGACTTTCAGCATGCCTATAAAGAAGGGAACTCAACATGTACTGCACTGACAAATGACTGATTGGTTGAAAGAAATTGATATGAAGATTGTGGGAGCTGTACTGTTAGATTTTATAATATTGATTAGAATATTCCGCAACATTACCGCCGGGCAGCTCTCTCGGACCTCAACTCTTTTCACCATTGACCTGCTACTGGCCATGTGTGCTTCAACCATATACGCATCAGCAACCACAAGAGCTGGTCAGTTTTGGAATGGGTGGCCAGTAATAAACTGGTCCTGAACATCTCTAAAACTAAGACATTGGATTTGGTACAAATCATAATTTAAGTTCTAGACCTCAGCTGAATCTGGTAATGAATGGTGTGGCTGTTGAACAAGTTGAGGAGACTAAATGACTTGGCGTTACCTTATATTGTAAACGGTCATTGTCAAAACACGCAGATTCAATGGTTGTAAAGATGGGGAGAGGTCTGTCCATAATAAAGACATGCTCTGCTTTTTTGACACCACACTTCAAAAAGCTCAGAAGGCTCTGGTTTTGTATCATCTTGATACTTGTCCAGTCGTGTGGTAGAGTGCTGCAAGGAAAGATCTAGTTACACTACAGCTGGCCCAGAACAGAGCGACAGAACAGCGCTTTTCATTGTAATAAGGCTGATAAACACCATGGATGTCAGTCTCTTTTGGCTAAGAGTTGAGTAGAGCCTGACTGCATCACTTCTTTTTAGAAATCCCAAATTGTTTGCATTGACATCTTGCTCTGACACACACTTACCCCATCCAGATATGCCACCAGGGGTCTTTTCAGAACAATTTCAACAGAGTACAGTATTATATAGAGCCATTTTTGCACTGAACTCTGTTCCATTTCATAGCTCAAATAAACAAACTTTTTTTTTTTACCCCCAGATAAAGCACCACCTCACGTCACAACGCCTCTCCCCTATTTGACCTAGATGTTTGTTTGTACGTATTGATATGTAGACTACATGTGCCTTTAAAAAAACATATGCAGTTCTGTCCTCACGCTGTTCTTGTCTATTAATGTTCTGTATAATGTCATGTTTCATGTGAACCCCAGGAGTAGCTGCTGCCTGTACAGCTAATGGGGATCCTAATAAAATACCAAAAATGTTGAGTCGCATAGAAAAGGGTCTGAATACCCGTTTTCGCTTTGTCAATATGGGGTAGTGAGTGTAGAATAATAAGTCATTTTTTGTATAAAAATCAGTTTTAGAACAAAGACTGTAAAGAAACAAAATGTGGATAAAGTTAAGGAGACTGAATACTTTCCGAATGCACCGAATTATGATTGTTTCATATCGCCAAAGTAATTAAAAGGCTGACACGTGTCTATGCATGTGTGAACTCACAACTTGGTGTCGAGGGCCTCCTTTTGCATGATCTCCATGATGGTTCTGCAAGCGTTGGAGCAGCCCTCTGGGGTGGAGTGGACCGTGATGGGTTTCTCTGCCGCTCCCGCATTCTCCTTCCTGTGGATGTCGATCCTGGTGAGGTGCAAGAGAAAGAGGAGGAACTAGGCAAGTCAGTTAACAGATTCTTATTTACAATGACGGCCTACCTCAGCCAAACCCAGATGACGCTGGGCCAAATGTACACCGCCCTATGAGACTCCCAATCACGGCCGGATGTGATACAGCCTGGATTCGAACCAGGGACTGCAGTGACGCCTGTTGCACTGACATGCAGTGCCTTAGACTGCTGTGTCACTCGGGAGCCCAAGTTTAGAAGGGAAGAAACGCATTGTTTTTGTCACCTTCTAAACAGCTTGAGTGTGCACAGCTCGTCTGCCCGTTACGATACCAGCTGGTCTCATACTATTCCCTACCCGAGATCGGGGTTCAATCCCAGCGTCCACCCTTCCTACTGGCTTAATCCCACAGAATCACTGAAGATGGGTGAAACTGTGAAAGTCCATCTTTTTCAACTTGAGATGCCTTTTAAGAGGGTCACATCAATTGGTAGGCTGAGCCTAAGTCAATAGAGTATGATTATTTCTGTGAGAGTGAGCTTTATATTGCCAAGCCAAGGGAATCATAAAATGTATTTACATATGGTCATAAATCAGGGCCAACTTCAGTAGCCAAATATTGTGGAAAGTTAGATAGAAACGTATTGAATAGTGCCAACGTAATTCCTAATTCTACATGTAAAAGAGGGGTGTTTGACCTACATGCTGTATTTCTATCTGAACATTGCACAACATTGTGTCCTGCGGAACGCACCCCAGCATACTGTTGGGTGTATACTGTGTACATGATCAGGGACGTAGTCCTACTTTGAGTGTGTCTGTTTGGTGATGTTGCGAATGGTGGCTCCCTCCTTGCCGATGATTGCTCCTACAAACTGCGTTGGGACGAGTATCCGCAAGGGAACTTCCGACTGCAGTTTGGGGCGCGCACCCATGCCCGGAGAACCTGAGCGGGGAGGTCCACGGGGGACAAAGCCCCTCCTACCCCCTCCCAGAGGTGGGGCGTCAGCAGTGGCCATCTCGTCGGGGATGTACGACACCTTCAGGGCAAAGTTCTCCATCAGGAAGCCATTCAGCTTCTCCATCGCCCTGGCAATCACACAAAGAAACAGCAGTCAGTCACAGCATTGATAATAGAAAGCTTTCCTTCACGGGAAAGGAGAAACGGGAAAGGAGAAACGGGAAAGGAGAAACTTGCTTGACCCCTGTAGATACTGACGCAAGTTTGAGATTTTATTTTCTCTCTATACCACTACTGAAACAAGATCTTGATTAAGGCATTACACAAATCAGGTGTATTATTGCAGGGCTGGAACAAAACTTGCTCTACAAGGCCAGGACTGACTGTTCTGTGAACTGCTCTTGAAGGGTCGTATTGATTTTCATACACCGGCCACTCCCACTTTTTCAGGAAAGGCCGGCGTTCCACACACACCAGAGGGCAGCAGTGAGCTAGCATCTCTCAGCCAGCACGTTACTCCTATATCAGCAACTAATTAGGCGTGACTGCTTTAGAGGGTGAGGAATCAGGTGAACTAACAAAAAGGGAATCAATACAAATGCAGTGTGGGGAAATAGTGTAAACCACTCATACAAACTTAGTTTGACTGCACTTGCAGAATGACAAAGAAAAGGAGGGTAGGTAAGTAGGTGTGTGTGCTTACTGTCTAGCCTGGTCCTTCGCACCATATCTGACGTTGACCACTGCAGTGTCTGTGTCTGTATTTACTGGAAGGAGAGAAAGCATCGACTCAACTCCCAAAAACACACAAGGCGATACAACTTTATACACTAAACAATCCGACTTGAACAAATACCTACTAGTCACATGCGCTCACACACACTGCAGAGACAGAAGACAAACAGACATGCTAAGGAGTGTGTGTGTGTGTGTGTGTGCGTACGCACGTACGTGTTGTGTGTGCGTTTACATGTGTGCGTACCTTGCTCACAGTTCTCCACTGTGCCATATTGGGCCAACATGCCATCCAGAACCTGACCCAGAACCACAGGAAAGAGTGATTAGAACCAGAGCAGAGTTTTGTTAGTGTCTTTTTCACACCATCACAGAGGCCCAAACTGGCTTTCTGGTGAGTACAGTTCAGAAAGTAAATAAGAGATGGTTACATACACCGGATAGGTGCAGTGAAATGTGTTGTTTTACAGTGTCAGCCAATGGTACGGCACCCAAGAAGCAAATTAGGGTAAGTGCCTTGCTCAAGGGCAGATTTTTGACCTTATTGGCTGGGGGTATTTGATCCAGCGACCTCTCACTTACTGACAACGCTGTAAACGCCAGGCAACCTGTCGCTCTTGTCCGAGACAGAACAGCCAATAGGGCAGGAGCCTCTCAGTTTTCTGTAGCGTGAGGCAACTTGATGTACAAGTGGCCAGGAAACAGCAAAGCAACGGACAGCCGTCCCATCATCTCTGACCAGAACATTGGCCGTCAATTTCAGTTAACTTCTACATGTTGAATCATCACCGTTAGTGATCACCTGCTGGGTGTTGACCAACACACACCCTGGGGTGAACTTTTCCATAGGTACAGATCTAGGGTCAGATTCCCCAATCCTAATCTTAACCATTAGAGGGGGGAAATAAAGTGACCCAATATCCGTGTCTAGGGACAATCTCACTCCAACACACCACATCCCAATGGACAGCCCATGGGTCCATCATGATCATTTACCAGAGGGTTTTACCTAAAGCAACTCACAAAGGGCAATTCCACAGTAACAGATTGATGCAGAGAATAAAACGTGTCAAGCAAAAACGATTGCAAAGGTAAACAAACCATACAACCAAGGACTACCTTTAACAAGCATTTTACAAAAACATTTACTTGGAGTGCAGATGCAAAGTTAGTTAACAGAATAGCAGTTGGTGTCATTCTGTTACCAAACTTTGCAACTAAACTGTTCCAACGCCTGGTGCCATTGGTCCTGTGATTCAACTAACTGGCCCATCAATACCACTCAACCAGAGACCTGGGGCTGTACGCATCAAGCATCTCAATAGGAGCGCTGATTTAGGATCAGTGTAACCTTTAGATCAATGAATACGATTACATGGACAGGAGGTACCTGATCCTAGATCAGCACTACTTCCTCAGATGCAAGGCCATTCAATTACATTCTCAAACAGGAGAAAGAACATCTTAAATTGTGTTCATGATATTTGATTTCCCCACATAAATCAAGCTGAACAACTGATCTTTATTCACTTGTGAGTACATAGAGAAAGTTGGGGGGGATTGATTTGCTTTTTATTAGAGGGCCAAAATCAATGTCTGAGCCAAACCAAATCTGGCAACCTGCCCAAATCTGGCAAGCACAGGATTTGAATTCTACAACTAGATAAAATGTTCTCCTCTTCCAAGTGCAGTCATGAGGGAGGGAACGAGAGGGCGAGGCATCCAAACGCAGCATACAGACCGAGGACATCCAATCATGCCCAGGCTTACTGGAAGCCACACCCACAAGAGCTCAACCCCCCTTTCTGACCAATCAGCTTCCCTCCTGGTCCTCTTTTTCTCCCAACCCACATATCCCCTTCCCACCCGCCCCTGAGCCATCTCAAAGTCCTTCCATTGGCTGTTCCCGCACTGATACAACATTCCCAGTGGGGAGTAGCAGCTCCATGCTCACTGGCTGCCACATCTGTCTGTCTCCAGGGTCCAGCCAATGAGAATCCAGGCCATTCAGGAAAGGGTGGAGTGCATTCCTGCAGGAAGCGGTGGTTGGATTGGGGGAGGGGCGGAACAGGAGTAATGCTACACATTCTGTGTCTGTCCGTGGCACATGTAGGCGAAACAGAGCAGGCCCACCCACCCAAAGCAGGCTAGAGCTAGCCATGAGAACATGCTACCATTGTTCTCTGCCTGCATGGCTTTGTGCTGAGGCACACGTTATCTCCCTAATAAGATACAAGGTCTCCTTTACATCAAAGACTTTGTTCGGTGTCCCCCCTCCATTCCAACCCTACCACAACCTTAGGTTGACGTTCATTGTCATGATTCTTGTCCTGGAGGCAGAACAGAGCAATTTCCCCTTAGAAAGGCCAGCTGCGAAGTCAAAATTGGCTAGATTGTAAAAATATGTGAACTACAATTAGCTTTTTGGGCTTAATTTAAAGGTTAGATCAGCATTTGGGTTAGCAGTGAGGTTAAGGATAACATCTGATTGAGTTTGTGGCTGTCTCAGCCAGTGACCACTATATACAGAGCTGCCTCCAGAACAAGATGCGTGACAGAAAAATCTAACCTGCACCCTAACCCCCTCTGGTCCAAAAGCCATCAGCATGCTATATACATGCTACCAACCACAAAAGGTTGTCTTTTTTTTATTTTTTAGAAATCAGTCATACTTTAGCCTATACACTGACTTTTGAAAGTTAGAATAGCCTTTGTACATCAACAGCCCTTTGCTAAAGTAGATTTTGCCCGTGACACAGACCCACTCCTTAGAGGGGTTAGGTTAAATGCCAAAGACATTTCAGTTGTTCAACTGACTAGGTATGCCCTTTCCCTTATTTAGATTGCAAGCAGAAAGGATCAAGGATTACGAGGTCAATAACTGATATGACTCACTATGAATGTGCCGGCTTGCCAGATTTTTTTTGTGTGCTCTCCAAACAAGACAATTGAAGGCTAGTTTAAATCCCATTCTGAAGGCACTATTGCAGGGCATCTTATATTATCCAATGGACACATTGAAAATGAATGAGTGCAAGTGGTGGCCATGTAATACAATTACAGCAAATCTGTATCGTTCCCATGTCCGGCAGAGTACATTCCTGTTGTTGTTGTTGTAAGTGCCCTTTAATGTCGCAGCCTTCCATCTACTTTGCATTCCATTCAAACATCCCCTGCCCCCCGTACCTCTACCCTGTCTAGTGTACCTATGTGACAGAGGTACTGTAAAATCATAATCAATCCTACGTGTTAAAACAATGAGTTCATGCTCACTGACTGTGCTTATATAATAGTATCCCACCAATACTTTTGGGATATTCATGCATTTGTAATTTATCAACATTCGATCCTGTTGATTTGTGAATACTGTACATGCTTGCATGGCTATTCATGTCTCTTCCAGAAGAAGATGGCATATAAAGGGCAAGACAGCATCTGTAGGGACCTTTCTCCTGACATTATCAGGTATGTCATGGGCTGCAGTTCACTAGTAGGTCACTGGCCTAAAAGGCAATCCTCTGGAGTAACACCAACTATCACAGCTCCATTGATTACATACATACCATGACAACCAACCAACATGTCTCTAGCAATGAAACAGATTTGAGCTTTAAAGCCTGTCCTATGCTTGCTTTATGAAGGTACTCGCTCACTCCCTTAATGAGTTGTTCTGAACGAAATAGTCATTTAGCAGTCGATTTTTAAGGGGACTAACGGTAGACTATACTGAACAAAAATATAAAATGCAAGATGCAACAACTTCAAAGTTTTTTCTGAGTTAGTTCATGTAAGAAAATCAGTCAATTGAAATAAACTCATTAGGCTCTAATCTATGTATTTCACATGACTGGGCATAGGCCCACCCACTGGGGAGCCAGGCCCAGCCAAGCAGACGATCCCGCAGGTGACGCCGGATGTGTAGGTCCTGGGCTGGCGTGGTTACACGTGGTCTGCGGTTGTGAACCCTGATGGGGAGGTCCTGGGCTGGCGTGGTTACACGTGGTCTGCGGTTGTGAACCCTGATGGGGAGGTCCTGGGCTGGCGTGGTTACACGTGGTCTGCGGTTGTGAACCCTGATGGGGAGGTCCTGGGCTGGCGTGGTTACACGTGGTCTGTGGTTGTGAACCCTGATGGGGAGGTCCTGGGCTGGCGTGGTTACACGTGGTCTGCGGTTGTGAAGCCTGATGGGGAGGTCCTGGGCTGGCGTGGTTACACGTGGTCTGTGGTTGTGAAGCCTGATGGGGAGGTCCTGGGCTGGTCTGGTTACACGTGGTCTGTGGTTGTGAAGCCTGATGTGGAGGTCCTGGGCTGGCGTGGTTACACGTGGTCTGCGGTTGTGAACCCTGATGGGGAGGTCCTGGGCTGGCGTGGTTACACATGGTCTGCGTTTGTGAAGCCGGATGTGGAGGTCCTGGGCTGGCGTGGTTACACGTGGTCTGTGGTTGTGAAGCCTGATGGGGAGGTCCTGGGCTGGCGTGGTTACACGTGGTCTGCGGTTGTGAAGCCTGATGGGGAGGTCCTGGGCTGGCGTGGTTACACGTAGTCTGTGGTTGTGAAGCCTGATGGGGAGGTCCTGGGCTGGCTTGGTTACATGTGGTCTGCGGTTGTGAGGCCAGCTGGACGTACTGTCAAATTCCCTAAAACGATGTTGGCGGCTTATAGTAGAGCAATGAACATTCAAATCCATTAGCAGCTCTGCTGGACATTTCTGCAGTCAACATGTCAATTGCACGCTCCCTCAAAACTTCAGACATCTGTGGCATTGTGTTGTGACAAAACTGCACATTTTAGAGTGGCCTTCTATTGTCCCCAGCACAAGGTGCACCTGTGTAATGATCATGCTGTTTAAATAGCTTCTTGATATGCCACACTTGTCAGGTGAATAGATTATCTTGGCAAAAAATAAATGCTCCCTTAACAGGGATTTCTCACAATTTCAGAGAAATAAGCTTTGTGCATATGGAACATTTCTGGGATCTTTTATTTCAACTCATGAAACCAACACTTTTACATGTTACGATTATATTTTTGTTCAGTATAAATAGGTGTCCTAAATGGCACCCTATGGAACTCTTCAAAAGTAGTGCACTATAAAGGGCCATTTGGGGAGCATCCTAACTAACGTACCATAATGAGACGGCCAGGAGAAAACGGAGACCTGCAATATCAGCCTCTGTTCTTAAAAACTAACTAGCAGATACAAAACTAAAAAAGGACCCAAAGGTGGCAAAGAACCTGTTCAGTGGACTTGTTTACACCCAGTAAAAAGGCTTCCTGTTTCAAGGCATTTAAAAAAAAAGAAAGTTTGTTCCTATTGAACAGGACCCAGTATAGTGAGAGAGCCAAAGCTTTACCAATGGACCAATTAACACTTACCTCCCACTGCATATGAGGCGGGATGTTCCTGATCTGCAGCTTACAGCTCCTGCATGATGGGAGAGAAAGACGGAGATAAAGCGAGACAGTTAGCATCAGTTGGTTGGGCTAAAGGACAAGGTGTCCCATTGGAAAAAGCCAGCAGGCTAGTAGGTGCCTCCTTCCATCACCCTGTGCTCTGAGAGGAGAGGTGTACAAGCTGTGGGCATGACTAATGTTTAATACCACTCCCAAAACCAGTGGGTGTGCACCAGAGGGAGGGAAGCAGTTCCATTGTTGGACGGGTAGCTCCATGTGGAGAAAATGGTATGATCTTGTTTGAAAATTAAAATATATGAGACGGATTGGGACAGAGGGAGCGCATGGCAAGGAGGGGTAGGGAGGAAGGTAAAGAAAGAGACAGGACAGAGGTGAGAAAAGGGAGAGGGGGGAAGAGCGAGGAACAGAAAGGAAAGGAGATAGAAGGACCGAGAGCAAGAAGAGAGAAAAGGTGAAAGGCAAAGGAGAGCCTAAAGGAAGAGAGTGAGCGCAGAAAAGGGAGGGATGCCATGCCCAAGGAAGAGGGAACCTCCACTTGTGGCATCTTAGCAGAGCGAACAGATGACGGGGATTCAGAGTGGAAGGAGCGCTGACATCAGGCAACAGCAGCACAGACTCACTGCTACCAATTACTGCACTGTAAAACTCTGGTTAAAGGCACAGCCAAACTGGCCTGTTGAATGTATCTGTATTTCCTATGCCTTCTGAATGGGAGTCGTACGCTGACGGTCCATATCCATACAATGTCCATCCACGCACAAAAAGAACAGACGAGTTTAACTTTTGATGGGCCGATGGAAAAGAGCACACGCACGGACCAAAATTAATCCGTTCTAATTTGGTGTCCCTTCTCCAGGGATCAGTCTGGCCAAAGCCTTGGCATCCAGAATGCCCTGCATTTCAATATCCATAGAGTCAATTGTTTTCACATTTTGAAGACTTTCGGATCCACAATGAAACATTGTGAATATCAAGGACCCAAATATTTTAAGAACTCAAATGCTTGGTTGGACTTGTGAATCTTAACACACTAACTAGTCTGTGGACATACACACTTCAAGACTAATTTGGTGTACTTGTGACATGTTCCATTAAGGTGTTGGTTTAGACCTGGGAGATTATATCAATGTGGGAAAAGTGGCCAGGCTGCTCCAAAGTCCACTGCCTATTTACACACACACACAATGTACATGCAGCTGGGAGATCCAGTGCAAACTATGACCCCTACACACACACACACACACACAGCGTCTACCGAACGCACTCCGAACATAAACCTAACCCTTTCTGTAAACTTCCCCAACAAACATCTGCATGAGAGATGATCTACACCACAAAACACAACTAACCCCTTCCACTAGGAGCAGTCAGTGGGTTAAAGCACAATGTTGACCGGGAAATGAACATGTGGGATGATTTAACAGGAGATGTTAGAAACAGTTTGACCCGACGAAGACTTCGGTGGAAGTGGAAACATTGTGTTTTTGGGGTCAGGACTAAAGCATTGCGGCCCATCAACCTTCCTGTTAAATAGACTATACATTTGAAATACAATGATTTTACATTCAAATTGAGCACAAGCTCTTCAACTTCAAGAGCTGAAAATTAACAGGCAGCCATTTATGCTGTGCAAGTCAATGGCCTTTTTCGCCATTAGATTCGCTCAACTTCTGCGTCCTCTGGCTTGTTGAGGAGAGGGAAAGTGGACAAAAATGCATAAATTGTGCAAAATTACTCCTTCAAATCACACCTCGCCAGACAAAGGACGTTTACAGGGTGGAATCCCAAGATAAATGTAGAAAGTGATCAAAAATTATTTGATAGTTGTGCAAGACATTTTATAGATAAAAGGATAGTAGCATATTGTTTTTAAAGTTGCATTGCTTTTCTCCTTTGAGTAAACATCTGATTAAAAAGAGGGTGTAGCAGATAAAAAAACATCCATGAAGGACTCGGGTAAGATACACTTCTGCTTTCTAGCCAAAAGGAGGCTATAGAGGGGAGGACAGTCTTGTTTGCCTACTAACAAATTGACACTCCTTGACCACTTACCCGTTTCCGGGTCATGGAGGACAGACTTTCTCCCAAATTAGGAAAGGCCAATCAGTGAGACAAGTGTCTGCATTTTGAACAGGCTGGTTGGTCTCAGGTGCCAAAGAGCATCCTTAAATATTATTTCTCAGCCCACCACCCACACGCGGACATGGTCCAGCTCACACCAAGGCCAGCAATGCACATGTCGCTCATTCTATACACATGACCCAGAGAGAACGCACGCTTAACATTGGAGCATATAAAAAAATGTAAAAGTCTGATACCTCAACAAACACACATCTGCAGGTTAGGTGTGAGCTTCCATGCATGCAGCACTAGGCTGCAGTGAAAACACATAGTAGGGGAAAGTTCAATGACATTTACACATTCTTTAACACCTACACTCGATCTGGAGGACCTTTCAACATGGTCACGATATCCCGGCCTCAAATGAATTGTATTAATTTATTTGGACCATAACGATATTAATACATTCTAAAATGGTGAATAAAATAGAAACAATCCCAAAGAGCTTCCGAGAGGAGTTCCAGCCCTTTCCGGTCTACTGTGCCATTCCTGGCTGATCCGGCCCCCTTTCTCCCTGTGTGTTTCGCTCTGCAATGCAGCGGGAACACCGTGCTAAATGTGCAAATGCACCAAGCACTTCCAGACGGATGAACCTATAGCTCCACACATGGAGGAAGTCGGCCAGGGTATGGAGGAGAGGGGGTGGGGTGCATTCCCCGGTCCCCGCCTTAGATTTAGGAAGGGGGGGGGGGGTGTAGGGGAAGTAGCCCTGTTACAGGGAAGGGTAACAAGGGCCCTTCTCTGCCCTGTGGGGGTGGGGCTCCCGTTGCCATGGACACAAAGTCCACTGACAGAAATATGTAGGGGGAGGGGATAAGGGAGGGGGACCATGAGGGCTGGGTTGGCTTGTCATGTGACAGAGGCGGCCAAGGTTCCTTATTTACTTTTAAATTCAACTAACATTCTACACATTCAACGGCTCCATCCCCCTCCGAATGATCACATCCCAGCTGAGATCTATGGGCCTCTGCACCACCGTAGTGTGTAAAGCCCATAGGAGTAATCCCATGTCGAGCAACATGAGACTGCACCACATTCATGCTCATTCACGTCACTACACCCCCCTCCCCCCCAGAACCCATCTTGTCATCATACAATACTCAACAGAAACACTGACATCCAGACTAAAAACCCATCCATGTCAGCACACACACTCCCAGGGCTGTGTTCAACACCCATCCATCCACACACATTGACTTCAGTATGCAGGGGTTCTGAATGACTGAACTCAAAGCTACTCACTTTCCGCTGCACTCTTATATAGAGCCTCACATAGCAGAGTCCATTTTGCAGCAAATATTGCTCTAATGTATAAGTTGATAGCTTAAAACATACAAAATTGGTTCACTCAAGACATTTAAAAATTTGAATCTGTGAAATCTTCCACACGTAAAAAAGCTTAATCTCTCTACAGCATGCTATCCAACGGTTCTCTAGCAAAATAAGTCCACACTACCAGTGAGCGAGTTGAGACATCTATTACTGCAAGCTAGATGGGACAAGGGGCCACATTGAGAATTTCAGGCAACCCCGTGCTTCCATCCAAAATCCCTTCTTTACAGGTTAGGCCCCACAATGACCCCCTGGCCCCAAATTCTTTAATAAGAGCTGGGAGGTACTTCTCTTCACAAAGCCACAGTTATGGGTTAGAATGGCCACGGAAGCAAGCTTTGCTTTTACAACTACAAGTTTTTTTGGGCTGTTAAAGGAAGAGAGCATTGGATGTATTTTTAGTTTAAATGACAATGTTTAGGATTTCTTGACCTACCCCCTCCCCATTTGGTGAGGAGAATATTGCAAGTTTAGAACGTGTAAAAAAGATTGTGCCAAGTAACTTCAGATTTTTTTGTCTGGTGTAAAAAAATATATATAAAAAAGGTCAAGACTTATAGTAAACTAGGTTCAAGTTAAATCATCTTCAAAAGCCAGACTGAGTTTAAATGTAATAACCCTGATGCATCAAGCAAACTTCCAGCAGCTTCCTCCTCGGCCCTCGACCTGCCCGATTTCCCCCCCATCCCCCACACACCAGAGTTCAAGCACAAACTTTGACCGCTACACACACACACTTCTTTAGAGTGCTTACATACAAAATTACACCGATTGGCACACTTGGACCACCTCTCAAACCATATTTTATACAGATTTGGGGGGCACTCACTAGTGCAGCTAAGAGTTAAACATGAACACTCAGTAAATATAAGCAATTAGTGCGTTGATTATAAATAGCCAAAATATACCTATAGCCTACATGTCGCAGGCCCCACAATAATTACTCCCTTTTCAACTCGTCATGATCAAGCTACCATTTTTACAATATGTAGGCCAAAGATGAATGCAGAAGTAGTACTATAATGCAAATGGCACACTTGCACTAAAGCCTAGCCCTCTCCCACCATCTGCACCCCACCCCCCACCCTGGAACCCTGTGGAGGACTCTGGGAGCCTCTGCCTCCCTGCTCACACTTCCCCCTCCAGTTCAAAGGTTAAGTCGTGGTGATGGCCGAGCCTCCAGCTGATACTCAGCAGGCTGGAATGTAAAGACGGGCCCCAGTGGACAACCCAGTGTGTGTAATGGACAGGATACTGTTCCCAGTTGCGCTTATAACCTTTCCTGTGGCAAAAGGGGGACATCACCTTTATGGCCTCCCCACTCACCGTTTTTTGTAGGTGGAGGCTTATGGTGAAATGTAAGACCTACTACTAATTTTTATATATTTTTTGCCAGTGTGTGTAAACCTACACATGTCAAAGACTAATAATTTAGCAGAAAATAACTAGCACCACTTTGGGAAGAGAAAGGTCAGCAAATTGACCAGAGTGATTTGATTTTTATTTTACTTTTAATACCGCCATGATGATTCCATGCCAATAACGAGCACGCTAAAGGCATTCAATGCATTCAGGTGAAGGCCCTTGTCCAACATCAATAGGCCTAACCTCGACAATTCAATGCATGGTGATTTCAAACCACGCAAATAAATATGTCCACTATAATAAATTATAGAATGTCAAATATGTTCAGCCATTTTGTGCAGAACGTCAATAAAACCTATTATTTGATTTTAGCAGGCCTAAATGGTCATATTGGCAATTATAAAATCAATTCACTCAAACCTCACTTCCATTGTTCATTTTTTAAACGTGGTTATCACATGCTTCATTCTAATTCCATACCAACCTAGCAGTAGCCATTATGGACTGCATATAGCCCACTAACTAATTAAAATGCATATTAATTTATAACGCATTAGTGCAATTTGGCGCCAAATCACCTTCCTCCAAATTACACTAATTTAATTACTAATTTCAAATGATTGCAATTAAAATCTAAGAAGTTTAATAAATGGCCAAAATGTGTAAAGTGGCGGAAATCCTACACTCCACGCAGAATTGTTGCAGTTCTTGTCCCGCTTCCACGTAATTCAGCACAGTATAATCCGTTCGACTGTGTACATGGAGCTACGTGTTTTTTTTTCAGACCGTTTTTTTTCCGTGACTGGGACCCAAACCGCCCATTCCTAGATGGGAGTCCATCTCGTGCACAACCTCAATACTCGAGCGAAGGAGGGCGGAAGCATGGGGCAGGCAGAGAATGACGGGCAGATCCTTCTCAAATGGACGACTCCTGAGTGCCTACCCCTCAGCTCACACATCCACATCTAAGGAGGCCCAGTAGGCCATTGCTGCATAAATAGCCCAACACTGGAGATGTGCACTAAACAGCCTAACCTCTTCCACAGATGGGTATGGTGTGTAAAATATATATTTTTTTAAGTGGCATCATTTTAGGTTGCCATAGGCGTGACGAGGTGACATCCCTCATGCCCTTATAACTCAACCCCTACACACTCAGCCTATTAATTTCTGCTTTTTCCACAAAAGAACAGACATTCCGCCCCTTCACTTCCTGCTGACGCTCCAAACCCACTGACTACACAATCACAAGACACAATCAGACGACCTCAATCAAATAACGTTAACAAGTTTCCATAAAAGGGTCATGGAAATAAGTACAATTGAGGACAGCAGCAGCATAAATTAACAATTTGGACATTGGGAGATTATAGTCAGAATTTACCTTTGACGTTTAGGGACAGAGTGCTCCACCTCTAGGAGTTTTCCATGTAGGTCAACTTTACCTATAGTGAGGAGAATAAAAGCAATTTTAGTTCACAATTATTTTATTGCTCTTCAACTGTTCTCACAGGCAGCCAAAAGTAGGCCTCAACTAGCCTAGTTAATGTCCAAAAAGTCCGTGCACGTAATTTCTTTAAAATGAAATCGGTGGCACAATTGTATGACCATAAAATTACAAATGTTCACTAACTTAATATCAGCCAACGTGAATGCCAATTTTAAAAAGGTTAAATATGGTAACTGTGACAAGTCCACGACACCTGAGCTAAATACGATTACATTTCGTAAAATGTTAATTTATTTCTAGAATGTGGCCTGCAGAATACCTATGTTTCCTCTCACATTTCGTACAGTTGTAGTTTCTAAATGTTACATATAACGTAGTTTGGCAATGGTCTTACATTTCGTTGGCCTACATTTTACCAATACACAATGAAACCACCTGGTGTGTCAGTATACGCAAATGCACTGTGTTGTGTGCTACAATTTAACAAGTTATGCCCTACTTCCATTGCAACTTTGTTACTTGGTTCGTCATCGGAGAACGTGCAAGTTCAAAGGCGGCGACAGAAGTAGCAATACAACAGTTATATTTAGTTAATTTAACATAAGTGATCCATGTTACACACAAGCCTACATTGAGCGGCCAATGCCTGTGCGCCCCATTGCTCTGAATGGCGCTACAATGGATAGACGTTCTCTTCCTTCGTTCAGAAACACGTTTCTTCACCGTTTTTGTACTAGATTAAATTAGTGGTAACACTCTGAATTAATCAAAGACATGGACTTTCCTTATACGGTGTCAGGTGCCAAGTGAGAGGCAAGACCAGCCTGGATGCATGGAGCCCAATTGGACGGAGGTGTATCCATCTAAAGGAGGTTAAAGTAAACCCGTAGCAATTTCCACAATTAAAGCACCCTTTACGACCGCTTTTTAAAATGTCTCACCTGAAAGAATGTCGATGGCCTTCATTGCAGTCTTTTCATCGGGGCAATCCACGAACGCATAACCAGTTTTGACGAGAAACGGACCACTGTGCGGAATCTTCCACTGCTCAAATATAGTTTCCAAGTCCTCCACACTCGCCTCTTCACTCACGTTTCCAATGTACAGCTTGTTCATGTTCTGCGCTGAAATTGACAACCTTTACGCAGAAGGTTAACCGTTATTTAATATATCGGGTGTGCAGTGTTTGGATTCGCCAAAATCGCCTTACTACTAAACGGAGTGGCGGTGGCGTGCTTCCCCCGGTCGTTCTAGCCACAGATATATTTGACCGGCTACCTCGTCGGTGTTTGCGCTTCCTCGCCCCTCTATTGCGTACAAAAAATAATTCTTAATTATTTATCCCTTCTCTCCAAAACGATGGCTGGGTGAAAAGGAAGAAACTACTTTTTTGTCTTCATCAAAACCCCTTGGCCTAGAGAATGTCACACGTTAAGGTTCGCACCCGCCTCTGACTAAAACCAAGAAAGAGAAGAGGTTAGAAAAAAAAACGGATATTCCGGCTAATTTGAATGAGCCACGTGTTCAAACTACAAATCAACCACGCACGTGAAGAATCTCAGTTGCTCAATTAAGTGTTGTATTGGAAAAATGTCACGGGAATCCGGGGTGGGGACCATGGAGAGGGTAAGAGTGGATTGGTGTTGGGGGAAAACCTGGCGAGCTACGTGCGTTAAGGGATTCCGTGAGAACCCAGTGTATCTTTTACTAGAATCACATTTGTGTGCCTTTCTCTGTAAACGCTCGCTTCCCATTGGTCGCTGGTCGAAATAGTAAAACGGCAGTGGGCTCACGCACGCCCATAGCAGGGGAACAGCAGTGTTGCGGGGGCTTGCGCGCACGCATGGGAGCCTGTGGTGGGTGTCGGCCTACTGTATGGAACAAGTATCTTGGGGGAGGTGCCATTCATAAATTATATCGTATGATGTTGTTACAATGTATGCATGTGAAACACATTGGATTGAATCAATGAAAGTCTAGAATGCGTCCACCCCTACTAGGCCCATGGCCCGGTCAACATGGGAATGACACGTTTCCTACCATCCACATGACGGCATCCATCTTCTCTACGAAGATTGAAGTGGTTCACTGCTCTACAATACAGTGAGTGACATGCCTGATTTGTCCATGTCCACATGAAATGGCAGAGAGGGGAATAAGGTGTCTGGGGCAAGATTGCTTGTTTTCGAAAACACTTCTCTGGAGAAGAAACCTATAGAAGAACTAGAAATATTCAGCTTGCTACTACCAAGATGGTGAATAAATGAAGATAGTTCACTCAAGCTTTTTACCATAGAAAAGAAACCGTCCGTTCCAGTCTACTTGACCGGGTGTGTCTCCCATAGACACCAATGCAATAGCAGCTGGGTCTGGTCTTAGTTAATTAATTGACATTCATTGAACCAGAAAAAACAGCGAGTGGGTGTCTCGCTTCCTCTTCCGTCTCTGCTATTACTGCATATGGTGAACCTGTTATTACATTTTTGGCGTGGGTATATAGGCAACGATGACCATTATATATTGACAAGATAGTGACCGCTCTAACAATGGAAACACGTGCTCAATGATTGAAAGCAGGCGAGATCAGGTGGGACCATTCTAGCCAATAAGAGGGCAAACACAGGTGTGAACAAAAGGCACAATTAAGTTGTGTTTCTTAAAGTTGACAGAATGCCACGTGCGTCCACTTATATCAGTACATTTGTAACAGCCTAAACATTACGAAACTTCAATTTGATCAAATAAGCTTTACGTAATTCGACACTCACTCTCATAGACCTCCAAACAAAAAGGGACTTCTCTAATGTGGACAGATTTTAGGAGGAGTAAATCCTCTCGCTTCGCCTCTTCCTCTCTGATATAGGCAACATACAGCGAAGCGAGGGAGGGGTATCTTCATAGAGAAGTGACCCTACCGAACTGGCGACAAATGTAACAAGCAAAGCAAGTTTCTGGCCTGGCTGGGCCTAGCACATGTCTTAATAAGACAATTAAACTTGTCAATATGTATTGTGTAAAATTATTGTCGTTTCGGGTAGATGAAATTCACAACACAGTTCAAACATGGACTCATTCCCAAGCAGTTTTACTAAATTAGTATGCTACATTTAGCATAGCCTAGGGATGATCTCAGCCCCTTATCCATTCTGATAGCCATACTTCGTTAATGTGTTACTTCATTGGTCCCCGGAGAGTTCAAAGGCGTGCAAGTTCAAAGGCGCCAACAAAAGTAGCAATACAACGTTATTTAGTTAAGTTAATTGAATCGAAGTGATCCATGTTACACACAAGCCTACAATGTGCGACCACTGCCTATGCGCCTCGTTGCTCAGAATGGTGCTACAATGGATAGACTTCTAATTCCTTCCTAAAAACGTTCTGAAACAAGTTTATTCTCCATTTGTGTTCTAGATTCAATTAGTGTTCATTCAAAAGCATGGACTTTCATTTTATGGTGAAAATAAAAAAGGTATGAAGAAATTTGAATGGAATAATAATAGAATGAAAGTGTAATCCATTAAATTTAATTTGAAACACATGGATGGCCACTGTTGAATAGTGTCTTACACACACATACCAGAGCAGGATAGCCCATTATTTAACCCATATCTATACCATTTGTGCATGCATATAGTTTATTCAACTTTTAAATCGTGTTTAGGCATTGCCAACACGTCATGGCATACTGCTAAAATACCTTCTTCAAATGTATAACTGCAGGAAAAGTTACTTACTCGTTTCTAGACAACATAAGAACAATTGAGTTTCATGGACATGTTCATGTTAGGCAAAAAGAAGCGAACTGGAATTGCCAAAGCCTAAAACGGTAGGCCCTCTGCTTTGGCACTGGCAGCACCTTAAATTGACATATTCTATGCTGGCCAAACATAGAGTGCGCTCCTATTGGTTGGAAAGACTGACCAATCAGAGAGCTCATTCTCGCTCTCTACTACTCGTGCTGGATCGAGCTCAGCGTGTTCATTCATTGGCTCCTCTGTACGGCTGTTCTATATGAATCAGCGCGCGAAAAAAACTGTTTTTTCACTGTTTATGGAAAAAGGTAATAGCACGTTCCTAATCTAACGAAATAATTAAGATGCGACTATATACATGTTAGGCTACTCCACAAGAACAGTCCCATTATTTGTGTTGGTCAATGAGAAAGTTGGAGATGGAAATTATCTTATATCAAAGAAAAAGGTAAAATGGGTAAATTAGATCGTTTCAAACACCTCTATTAGGCCTACATGTTCGTTTGCTTCGCAAATTCACCTGTAATGTATTAAATGGTAAAAATAAGGATGTCATCTTTTCCTCACCATAAAAGTCTACTTGCCTTTCAACAAACAATAAACAACCGTGTAATTAATTCGTTTAGTTTAATAGTCTAGCCTATTCGTTCAGTAAACCCGCACAATTTAGTCGATTTATTCAATTTATTTGACCTTTATTTGAGCCCAACTCTAATTCTGTTTGTTGTGAAATAACACAATGTTTATATAAGACACTTTTCTGGAAATGTGAAATATACTATGTGTTCATATAGATAAAATATTGGACTATCAGTGTGACTTAGATTCTATACTTTGTTTACATCCAACCAATGTACGCAGTCCTTCTCTTCGCTACCATTCCAGGCTTGTACAATGTGCTCAGAAACTGCAAAGTGGTGAATATATCCGTGAAGAATGTACAGAAAAAGACCCCGCCCACATTCTTTGAGGAAAACTTTATTCCTTAGGGCTAAACAGGCTTAAATAAAGAAAGATTCATATACCAAAGACTACATCTTGCATGGAATGATTTGAGATTTTTAAGAATGGAAAGCACACGGGGACCATCGGTGAGATTTTAAGACCAAATACGATTATATTTAATTCCATAATGACGAATGTTTAAGTTTAAACAATAGGCTATGTATTTCTGTGTCGTGATGTGGAGGATAAATGTCTCATTCGTTCCCGTCTTTTAGTGAAAAAGGGGAACCGTTTCTATTTATTTATACTTCAGTCGAATATCTCGAAACATCTCTTGTAAGTCTCAATGCATTCCATTGGCTGACTGCTTAAGCTAGAATGTATGGTGCTTTCTTGTCGTGAACGCCATGTTGTACTGAATATTGAAAAAACGTGTGTGAGAACTTTTCTCCAAAGATTTATGTAATCGATATGGTACGGATAAATAACTTATTGCGACCAGCATTAATAGATTACACTTAAATTGCATTAAATGTGCCTTACATTTGAACGTTTTTTCGATAGATTTGGTCTTTTCCCCTGTGAGGTCACCCTATAGACTTTCACTAATGTCTTCTGCACAGAAAATGGCGGTGTTCTGCCTAGGTCTACTTCAATGATCATTCTAAAAACAATATATATTATTGATAACGAAAGGTTCTAAGTGAATGACAAAATGAAATAAATGAACATTTAAGTTCAGAACACTGTTTGTGCCCTTTATATAGTTCTTTATCAAACGTTTTATGTTGAAGACATTTTTGCTTTGGATTCTATCCATTCAAATTGTTGTTCAAGACCCTTTTTGCCAGTCTCTGGATCTAGGCCTATTTTATGTGAATGTAAATGTGATCTTTTCAATTAGTGAAGCATAGTATAGCTGGTGAAGATGTTCACCAATGTTTATTGTCATAAACTTACAAATAGCTTAGGAAATGTGACTTTTAGGAATGTTATAAGAATTCAATATTTGTTTGATAACAGAAGTTAACTTGTTGTTAGAAACCTGTCCAGAAAATAGTATTTCAGACACTGTACAATATTACATGAAACAACAAATCAACTGATTTTATTTATATGTCAGCTAATTTTCTTGATATAAATTATTTCTAGTATCAAGTTGCAGTATATCCTCATTTCATGGTAGATTTTTTTTACTCCAATTCAATACAGAAAACACATTTATGAACGAAACCTTCAGAGAATATTATGCATATTCATTTAATTTCGGTTCAAGTAACGGTTCATGAGTTGAAAATTAATCTAAATATGGTTTATTAATTAAATGATATCAAATGAGTTCCTGAGTGGACTGAAGGTGACATGGAACTGACCTAAGCTCTGATGCAAACTACACTTCAAGTCACTTAATCTGAACACTTCCAAGCATACATTACTTATATATTACAATAGGCTATGTTAATTTATTCACTCATTTCCAGTTAATTTTGGAATTGACATATAATTCATTTGTGATCAATGTTTGATTTGTATTTTGAAACAGTTATTTATTGGTGTTGTATTAAACAACTGTACCTAGTGCCTCTTGTAAAATGTACTATATAACACACACATTCATTTATAAGAAGATAACACAAAAAACTTCAGAGAGATAGTTTTCTGAACTTCAGACCAAGCCTCTGCATGCTAAGTTTGAAAAGCAAACATATTGAAACACATCTCACCAATAAAACCAATCCTGGCCTGCACGCTGGTAATTCTTGTTTATTAACAATAAGTGGAAATTTAGCAGAGTGCAACATTCAGAATGTTGCAGATAGAAGTGTGATGAATAGAGTGTAATAACTTACGTGTTGCATGATAGTGGATCATGTCTGTTCTATATTCTAGAATGTACATCATGTTTTAAACTGACATGGTGTGAAATTTGCACCCAGAATCAGAATCACATTTATTGTCCTACAAGAGGAAAATCTTGAATTGGCCTTTGGTAATTGGAAAATGGATATTGTCTGATTAATTTAGGTACTACATAATCATACTGAATAATAACACTGAGTAAAAGTACCTAGTTCTTTGGTGTTTACATATCTGAAAGAGACAGATAGGTTTAAGCAATATGGCAGAGAATACATTAGATTGCTTTCACCATGTTGCTTACACCTTTCAAATTTGAAAACACAGAAGCGGTAGGAGCTTGGGTAGTTTTGGAACCGGACAGAACTACTCATTAGGAATGCACTATATAGGGATTATGGCTGCTCTTTGAGACCTAATGTATGCCTCTGACCATGAGGTCAGGGAATAGCCTATCAACTCATCTTGACTGTGAGGCAGAGGCAAATATGGTGGATAAATATAGATAGTTCACTCAGTTTGCCATTGGAAAAAAATGGTCAGTTCCAGCCTACTTATGCAATAGAAGCTGGGTCTGGTCTACTTCATTGACTTTCATCATTTGTCTATGGCAGAGGTTATCCTTGCTCCACTGTTTCTCCTTGCAGACATATTTACCTTTATTTAACCAGGCAAGTCAGTTAAGAACAAATTCTTATTTTCAATGGTGGCCAAGGAACAGTGGGTTAACTGCCTGTTCAGGGGCAGAACAACAGATTTGTACCTTGTCAGCTCAGGGGTTTGAACTTGCAACCTTCCGGTTACTAGTCCAATGCTCTAACCACTAGGCTACCCGTGCAGTTATTGGGGTTCAATAACCAAATAAGGGCCACTTATTTGGTTTCCACTCATGTTAAAGTAATTGTTACATTTCCTTAAACAACTTTGTTTTATTGGTTTAAGCTCAGCATGTTTGATTCACCAGTGTTTGGATATGATTTAATTGGCTATGATGTTTCCCCAGTCTCATCCAGTGAAAGCCTTTACCACCCTGCAGGTAAAACTTACTCTTCTGTCTGCATTTGTCCCCTATAATGAATTTTCAACCATGTTTGCATTACTATTCACCAGCAGATGGTGGTGCTGATAAAGGCGGTCAAAGAAAGGTGAAAGTGGTCTTATGACATGTGTTTACCCTCTTTCAAACATGTGCAACTCTACTGTAATTCAACTATTTATTTTCAAAGATAGCCTCAAAATATTACCTCATTCCCTGTAGCCATTCCCCTTGCAAGGGGAAGATGAAACTCTATTGGTCAACATAAACTAGTAGGGCTGGTCAGTTTATTAATATTTTCCCTTGTAACTGTATCTTGGATTAAAAATAATTTGCTCTTAAAACAAACTATAGCATTATTTTCTAATGTTTATGTTCCTGACCCTATAGTAACCACAGTGTCGTCAGTGGTGTGATGGTAGCCATTACCCACTTCAGTGGGCTCCGGTATCATTAGTTTCAAGGTCTCCCAATACTCCAGATAAACGTTGTGGTTTCCACCCCACCCCTCTATCACAGCTTCTGATCAGTCAACTAGCCTGCCTGAATAACAAATGCTCTTCATTTGCACATCTTCTTTACCCTTCCTCCTCTCCATACCAATATGTGTGTTAATTAGATTGATGGTCCCCCCAACTGATCACACAATTGACTGTGTGGATCACACCCATTCTGTTGAGCATTTTCTCAGACAAGGTGTGTCACTCTCTGTCTGATTGGATTATTCAGCGTGGCAGATAGAAATGCAATTCATAGAGCTGAGCTGAAACACAATCCCTGTGGTCTATTCTACATGACAGAGAAATGATCTGTTTCACACCACGCATTTTAATCTGAACTTCCTGTAGTTGTGGATTGTTGAGGATTGAAGACAGAAAACTGAAAATAGAGCAGTAATTTCCATTTTATGTGGACAACAGATTATTTCTGTGGAGTGTATTGCATAGATACATAGGTGTCTGGTTAGACTGTAAAATCTCCTTCCAGACTCACATTAAGCATCTCCAATCCAAAATTACATCTAGAATTGGCTTCCTATACCGCAACAAAGCCTCCTTCACTCATGCTGCCAAACATACCCTCGTAAAACTGACCATCCTACCGATCCTTGACTTTGGTGATGTCATCTATAAAAATGCCTCCAACACTCTACTCAACAAACTGGAGGCAGTCTATCACAGTGCCATCTGTTTTGTCACCAAAGCCCCATACACTACCCACCATTGCGACCTGTACGCTCTCGTTGTTTGGCCCTCGCTTCATACTCGTCGCCAAACCCACTGGCTACAGGTTATCTACAAGTCTCTGCTAGGTAAAGCCCCACCTTATCTCAGCTCACTAGTCACCATAGCAGCACCCACTCATAGCACGCACTCCAGCAGGTACAGTGGGGCAAAAAAGTATTTAGTCAGCCACCAATTGTGCAAGTTCTCCCGCTTAAAAAGATAAGAGAGGCCTGTAATTTTCATCATAGGTACACTTCAACTATGACAGACAAAATGAGAAAAAAAATCAGGAGAATCACATTGTAGGATTTTTTATGAATTTATTTGCAATTTATGGTGGAAAATAAGTATTTGGTCACCTACAAACAAGCAAGATTTCTGGCTCTCACAGACCTGTAACTTCTTCTCTAAGAGGCCCTTCTGTCCTCCACTCGATACCTGTATTAATGGCACCTGTTTGAACTTGTTATCAGTATAAAAGACACCTGTCCACAACCTCAAACAGTCACACTCCAAACTCCACTATGACCAAGACCAAAGAGCTGTCAAAGGACACCAGAAACAAAATTGTAGACCTGCACCAGGCTGGGAAGACTGCATCTGCAATAGGTAAGCAGCTTGGTTTGAAGAAATCAACCTTGGGAGCAATTATTAGGAAGTGGAAGACATACAAGACCATTGATAATCTCCCTTGATCTGGGGCTCCACGCAAGATCTCACCCCGTGGGGTCAAAATGATCACAAGAACGGTGAGCAAAAATCCCAGAACCACACGGGGGACCTAGTGAATGACCTGCAGAGAGCTGGAACCAAAGTAACAAAGCCTACCATCAGTAACACACTACGCCGCCAGGGATCCTGCAGTGCCAGACGTGTCCCCCTGCTTAAGCCAGTACATGTCCAGACTTACAGAAAACGTTTGACCTCTGTCATTGCCAACAAAGGGTATATAACAAAGTATTGAGATAAACTTTTGCTATTGATGAAGTACTTATTTTCCACCATAATTTGTAAATAAATTCATTAAAAATCCTACAATGTGATTTTCTGGATTTTTTTCTCTCATTTTGTCTGTCATAGTTGAAGTGTACCTATGATGACAATTACAGGCCTCTCTCATCTTTTTAAGTGGGAGAACTTGCACAATTGGTGGCTGACTAAATACTTTTTTTGCACCACTGTATATCTCAGTGGTCACCCCCAAAGCCAATTCCTCCTTTGGTCGTCTTTCCTTCCAATTCTCTGCTGCCATTGACTGGAATGAACTGCAAAAATCTCTGAAGCTGGAGACTCATATCTCCCTCACTAACTTTAAGCGCCAGCTGTCAGAGCAGCTCACAGATCACTGCACCTGTACATAGCCCATCTGTAAACAGCCCATCTACCTACCTCATCCCCATACAGTATTTTTTTTTATCTTGCTCCTTTGCACCCCAGTATCTCTACTTGCACATTCATCTTCTGCACATCTACCATTCCAGTGTTTTAATTTAATACTTCACCACCATTGCCTATTTATTCCCTTAACTCCCTTATCTTACCTAATTTCCACTAACTGTATATAGACTTTTCTTTTGTTCTACTGTATTATTGACTGTTTTGTTTATTCATGTGTAACTCTGTGTTCTTGTATGTGTCGAATTGCTATGCTTCATCTTGGCAGTAGCCTACCTGGTTAAATAAAGAGCAGACTCTAATGCCCCAAAAAGTTTTTAAATGGTCAGCGCCATTGAGAACTTTCACAAATTTGAAGTAATCAACTGGGGAGTCTTGCTATGGGTTAAGGAAGGATCACATAATTCCATCCAGGTTATCAGTAGGTATCAGCCAATGAAGTCTACTCATGAGGCAACATTCCATAACTGCAGGTAGCAGTAAATCACCAACCTTTACCTATTCAAACACACTCCAGGTGGCAGTATGCACCCTTTGTTTACAAACTCAGAATTGAAGAGACTTGACTACTTCAAAATGGAGATGGCCTCAATGGCACCATAATGGGGCACAAACAATGCTGTGTCCTCTAGCTCTATAGTGTATTGCTATCTGCAGTGTTGTGAATGCTTCACAGTGCTGAACACATCCTAAAAAAGGAGTTGGACTAGTGTATCATTACATAGTAAAACAGAGAGGCAAATAGGAAGCGTGATTTTTCACTTGTTTGATCAGAGATTTTTTTTTAACTAGGCAAGTCAGTTAAGAACAACTTCTTATTTTCAATGACAGCATAAGAACAGTGGGATAACTGCCTGTTCAGGGGCAGAACGACAGATTTGTCGTTCTTGTCAGCTCGGGGATTTGAACTTGCAAACTTCTGGTTACTAGTCCAACGCTCTAACCACTAGGCTACTCTGCCGCTGAATACAATGAAAAACAGGAAAGAGGATATAAGCTTGAGAAGTAGGTATATTTCAGTAAAATGATACATGTCTGAAAAGCAATGGCCACATTTATCAATCATGAGCAGCACAAATGTTTGTACCATTCTTATGAGCATTTCTTTCACATGTTATCACATTTGTTGCTCCAACAGGAAAACATAAATCTTGTGTGGGTTTTGGTATTTCTCCACAGAAGATATTTGAAATTGTATGCATGTTGATTAGGATGTGCATTGTGGTCTAGAAGTTCTTAATATCAATATAAACAAAACATCTGTAATGACTAATGCATATCTATGAGACATTTTTAGTGGTACCCCCACAGCTTCACTTTCATATCAGAATCAAGCTCAATCACCATCACACATCAAGATTTGGGTTTTTATTTTCATAAAAAGAAAAAAATCATACATCTAAATAAAAATCTCCGGAGGTATCCCGACAATAAACAACCAACTCAAAAACGAAGACCCTTCTCAATCCACTGATTCATTTCACATTTCCTCCTACTAAAACCAAAAAGCCTGTTTGAATATTAAATACATATTTTCTTCCCTTGAGGTAATCACTGATCTGTCAAGGCTGGATTGGTGAAAGCAATAAAATGTATACCATGCTTCCACTTATACAGTCACTTACAGATCAGGGATGGAGAAGGGTACGTTTTAAAGACACTCAAAACAGGCTCAATTAGTTTCATTACCACCCTCTAGGTCTTTAGCAAACACTACATGGATGCATCGAAAAGTTTAAAAAATGAAGACATCTACAGCACGTAAACAAACGACTGACTCCCTGTCCGAACTCTGACTTTCGTGCTAAGTCAGAGGAGATTTTGTCTGTTGATAAACACTTTAGTTAGCTTGACAAAGCTCCCAAACGGCTCCGTTCCAATGTGGGTCACGAAGAAGGAAAAGTTCATCTTGATGGAAGTCTGTTAGTATCGTCCTGCAAAGAGACAATGACGCATGTTAGTGTCTAAGGCTCTCTCAGACATCAAACACCAGAGTATGGTTTAAAAAGTTTACAAAAACTGTTGAGGTGTTTGTGTGTGTACTTACGTGGGCTGTATGAGCGAGACCTGGAGCGTGACCTGTATCGACTGTAGTAGGGAGAGGGAGAGCGCCTGCGACTGTAAGAGGGAGCGAGAGAACAAAAAGATGTACACTAGCGTAAGAAGGAATAACTCACAATATTAGCCAGCATTGGACAAGTAACCCCATTCATCCCCTCAAATTTAACATGAACACCAGCAATGTTGAGTTAGCCCTGGGGGAAAAAATATAATATTTTTTATTCCAAATATATTCGTAGATACTTAAGGTTATCTCCAATGTGAATCTCTTGAATAAAGTCAACATCCTGAGTATAACTCACCTGTACTTGTCGTACTCGTCATATCTGTCATATCCCCGGTCTCCACCTCTGTCTCCCCGATCGTATCCACGGTCATATCCACGGTCGTAGCCGCCGCCCCGTCGATCATCGTATCGGTCGTACGAGTCCCGGCCCCTCCTCCCTCCACCACTGCTGCCACTGTTTCGCTCTCCTCCTCCACCACCACCATTTCTGAAGAAGGGACAAGTTTATGTTTACTGAGCGTTACAAGATTCCCTAAAACAATCCTTGTCTGCATCCGATATGGCATCAGGTTCCCTATAAGGGACAGGGCGCCATTTCAGACACCCCATAACTACCAATAGGCTAAGTAATACGATCCCCCAGTATCACTACTTCACACAACGACATCCAAGAAAGAAAAAACAGACACACAAAACCCACAGGAGACAGAACACTGGCAGCAAGACATCTGTAAAATCACACAATGAGCAGAGATTAACCATCCCATATTTACTGTGTGGGTCGGCCCATGTAGATGCCAGGCGTAGGGGTGTGGGCCCTCTTGGTGATGGAAAAGTCCACTCTGATACGTCTCCCGTCCAGCTCCATACCGTTGGCACGCTCCATCGCCTAAAAAAAAAAAAAGACGAGGAACCAAATGATAAGAGTTTAAAATCAGTTACTCTGAAAATGAGCTTCTCTCCATGTCAACTCTGGGTTCTACTTGCCCAGGGATAGTTTTGTGGTGAAGGGTAAAGACACGGTTTAATGCGTGCGCATACTGAGCACGGCTTGCACTGTCCCATTGAGCTAGCACAGCCATTGAGACTGCTTCTCCGATAGAAATCCCAGATCACGCTTGTAGACAATGTCATGGTGACGTTGGCTAGCTATGCTCATATGCAGAAACACGTCATTGGGTCTAACGTATCACACCGAAACTGCGCATGTTGCAGGCCTTCAAATTAAATGCATTCCTTCGATATAAAGTTGTCACTGTCACGAGGTTTGAGCAACATTTTCAGTTACTTAAGACATTGGCGCAAATCCAAGCTGTGCCTTTAGATTTCAAGAAAATGAAGGAAGAATGACTTCTCAAACCGCAAACCCAGTCTACAGAGTCTGCTTCGCAAGCAATCCTCAAAGTCTTGCGATGATGGGCCTCTGGGTTTAGAACCTTCATCACAGTGAAGAGTTCCATGTGACTGGTACCACAGCAAACTTGGAGTGGCAGGCCTGACACCTGCTGGTGCTTATGAGAAGTCACACCTAACACGACAGATACAATATGAAAGCTAATACATAGACTAGTCCGCGTACAATATCAATTGTTCAAGATGAATTAGCAAATTAACAGGATTTTGAACCTTTTAGAAAGTCAAGGATTGAGGAATAAGGCGTTTGACACCACAAGTTACCGTCGCCTCTTAGGTATTACTGTATTCCCCAATGATTAACAGCACTTCTTATGACGATAAAATTGGTTCTGAATAAGACATCATCTTTTCCCCCAAACTCTCTCTCAATGAATCTTTCCTAGATTCCCATTTCCTTTCATCTTTATAAAAACCCATTGGACAAGGTGGTTTGATGGCAGGGACTTAGACCTCTCTACTCCAATAGGGGCGTCAGGTAGCCTAGTGGTTAGAGTGTTGGGCCAGTAACCGAAAGGTTGCTAGATCGAATCCCCAAGCTGACACGGTATAATTCTGTATTTCTGCCCCTGAATAAGGAAGTTAACCCACTGTTCCTAGGCCGTCATTGTGAATAATAATTTGTTCTTGACTGATTTGCCTAGTTAAATAAAGGTTAATTAAAAACATTTTTAAAATGGGTTGAGGAGCAAGGATGCAATAATCGAGGAAAGACAAATTGCGAAAGAGGTCCAGACTGCAACGTTTGTTCCATACCTCCTTGGAGTCGTCGATCCTCTCAAAGTAGACGAAGGCAAAGCCGCGGGAGCGCCCGGTGCGCTGGTCATACACCACGTTAACCCCGGCCAGCGGGCCATACCTGCCAAACACTTCCCTCAGGTCCTTCTCCGTGGTGTACAGGCTCAGCCCAAACACCCCCAGGCACTGGTTGGGGTCAGGGTTCGCCTAGAGGTCAAAGGGGTCAGATTTCACAGCAGCTGATAGGAACAAGTAGATTACCAGCCACTGGGAGTAGCATGTGAGTTACCTGTAAATCACTCATCGTCTCAGTCCCTCTCGCTCACACAACCCCTGATCTGAGTCATACATGGGACGGTATTCAAGAGCGTTACTGCTAGACCACAGGATTTGCATGTTGAGGTCCCCCTTCACATTAAAATACTCCAGTGCTCTTCTAATGTAGAAGATAAAAGGTAAGAATGTTTACATACCCTGGCATCCTCATCACCTCCTGCTCCCTGACCGAATGTCTCTTTTCTGAAGTCATGGCTCTATTGACATAAAGAGAGGGAGGGTTAAATAAAAGGGTTATTAAATAAGTCACAGCATTCTGTTTTCTGTAACAGACAATACAGCTTTGGTATTTTCTATACCATACTGAGCTGTAAATTAACACTACCTACAATTACCGATGTACACACATCCTAATAAAGTTCCACAATTACATAAAGCAGCGGCAAGCCCTTAACAAATGTGACAATTTTGTATTTTCTACACCCTACTGAGCTGTTCCTCCACCACAGGGTTTCCCAACCCTCTTCTTGGTAACCGTCATGTTTCACATACTAAAAACTGGAACACTTGCTGTAACTAGTCCACTAATAATCAAGCCCACGACTAGTTGAACCAAATGTGACAATTTAGGATTACAATAAATGTGACATCTGGTGGTTACCAAGGAGAGAGTTGCGAAGTACTGCTCTACTCATTCAGCAGTCAGACCCTGACCTGTCAGCAATGTGATACTCACTCTGCTGCTGGTATGGCGGCGGTTAGGTGACTCGCTTTGGCTCTTCTTCTTCCGGTATTCCGGGCTGTAGGAACGGGACTTCTTCCGGTTGGAGGGGGAGCGAGAGTGGCTGTACCTGCGGTTGGAGTGCCTCCGAGAGCGAGACCTGGAGAGAGGTTGGAGGAGAGAGGGCCATAGGAAGGAATGAGGGAAAGGGGAGAGCAAGAGAATTGTCAACTTGACCCACAGCACATTGAGACATCACTCTCCACAAATAGAATGGAAATCAATGAGTTATTTCTGCTAAGAGAAATAACAGGAGGACAGACTCACCTGGACTTAGAGCGGGACCGAGACTCTGAGTGTTTGGCGGCCCTGGATGGGCTCGCAGAGCCGGATCTGCTCTCTGACTTGACCCGGACAGGACTGCCACGGTCCGATTTGGATGGGGAGCGAGAGCCCTAATGTTACAGTAGCCGCGTGTTAAAGAGGCCTCCTCTTATACTTAAAACACACATTACTCAGAAGGAACACACACTAGCAACTTTTCAAAGCCAGACATAAACCACTAGAGCGCATACACTGTGGAGGAAAGGGTTAGCGCTCCACCACGTCTATTACATATGATAGAGAAGATTAACAAAAAAAACAAACAAAAAATCCTTCACTTGGATTAATAATATGTTAGAACCCTGTCAATGTTAACATATCCCGTGTCTCATTTCTTCTACCTGGGTCAAACTAAAGTCAACATGCATTTTTAAACTATAGAAATGGAGCATAGAAGTGTAAAGACACTTGGAACATATACTGTACATTTACTTAACCTAGGGATACATTCATTCTTTCTTCCAGATTCTTTATATACTCTACTTCCTTCTCTCAGGAATTCTACTGTTCTTCGTCGTTCTTCTTTTTTCCATTTTCATTTTCTGATTCCGGGTTCTCTTCCCCAAATAGAAACCATTTTCACCTTTAGCCATACACACTGCAAGCGCTTCTATATCTGACCACCAATCTTCCAGTTTCATTCATTTTCCCCTTCCCACTTCTATGTTCTGCTCTGTAACTGTTTTTCAAAAAAGCCTTCGTTTATTCTTGGATATTTTCTTCCACATTCTTGGATAAAACTCTTCACATCCTTCACGATCAATAACCTTAATGAAAAAAGAACATTCAATACAATTAAAGATCATGAATTTATAGAAAAATAAAAAATATTTCGTGAAATAACGAATATCTACAGCATCTCTAGTATATAGCAGGACAAACTATACTTGCAAAAATTGTTTAGTTATTACCCATCATCTCATAAGGGTTTAGTGATGAGTACAATTTTTCAATAGAACAACATTGTAATACATTGTTGCAGCATAACACTGAGTAAGTGAACATTGCGAGAGGACTTTAGAAAACGGTTTCACTCTCACCATTAGCTACGATGTGGGATGTTACGTTACTTTGACCGCTAATTTATTTAGCTACAAGATTATAATGAAAGATTGCTGTAAACAGGAAAGGAAGAGCGGCTTGAAGCTCAGATTGCCTGACTGCAACTGGTACGACAAAGGCACCAAACTTACCTCTTATAGCGAACTCGCTCATTTCTGTGTCATGTGCATAAAGTTACGTTTATGCTACCGATAGCATCATGTACGATAACCAAAGATAGCGATAACATTAGCCAGTTAGCTAGCTAGAAACGTCACCTAGCTAGCTTGCGAAGTAGCTAGTATTGTATTGTTCGGCTGGCAACTAGCGAAAGGTAAACGTTACGTAGCTACTACTATACTAGCTAACAGTAACGAACCAGTGTATCCTAGTAAGATTACAATAGTGTGCAGAACATTTTGTTTCTGTCTTACTACCTTTTTTAAATTACGAATTTTGTTGCGTTAATTAACGTTAGCTGCTCAAACCGCTAATTAGCCTACTAAGCTAGCTTGCCAGAACGTTGCTAACAAAGATAGCATGTTATTAACTTCGCCTGTTAGTTAGCTAGCTAGCTAGAGTACTGTATATAAGCAAGGGAGGGAAGATAGGACATTGTTTTGGGTTCCGTTGCAACGCTAATACTTACTCGTCCATCGAAGTTTCCATCCTCAATGTCACTCATTTTGCCAAGAGATTAACGATATAGCTAGTGAGCTAGCTAACGTTTCCAGACAAAATACAGTGTCCTCCTTTGCGCTTCTCTGCTCTTTCTCGTGGTGGAAGATGGCGGAGGAGGACGGAAGTTTTTAGTTTGTTTATCAACTGCAAATTTTGTGCCGACGTCATCTTGATTCCTGCCACGCCTGCTTTATACTACGGTTCCATAGGCCATCCATTTATTGATTCAATTCAAATGCGGATCTTGTAGGCCTATGTCTGAATAACAAACTAAGATTTACATTTACATTAAATTTAAGTCATTTAGCAGACGCTCTTATCCAGAGCGACTTACAAATTGGTGCGTTCACCTTAAGACATCCAGTGAAACAGCCACTTTACAATAGTGCATCTAAATCTTTTAAGGGGGGGTGAGAAGGATTACTTTATCCTATCCTAGGTAATTAAATTAAATTAAATAAGATTCTTGACCAGATGTAGCTACGGTATTACAATAGTGTTCCTGGCCATTTCTGTATGACCCAGAGGGTCCCCAAACATGTGTAAGCCATTGTAACTCTACTCATTTGCCATATGAACATTGTTGGATACTGACCACCCATACCCAGCCATGGCTATTTGTCTCTTAGTTGATCAACTGCTTTGTGAATACAGAACCCATGAAATAGGAAAATATTATCTACGATAATCGATAACTTCAATGATCGATTATCCTTCACCCAAATCCAGACAGCTGATGTTCTGAAAGAGCTGCAAAATCTGGATCCTAGACAATCAGGACCCTCTCTTTCTAAAATTATCCGCAGAAATTGTTGCAATCCCTATTACTAGCCTATTCAACCTCTTTCATATCGTCTGAGATCCCCAAAGATTGGAAAGCTGCCGCGGTCATCCCCCTCTTCAAAGGGGGAGACACTCTAGACCCAAACTGTTATAGATCTATATCCATTCTGCCCTGCCTTTCTAAAATATTCGAACGGCAAGTTAATAAACAGATCACCGACCATTTCGAATCCAACCGTACCTTCTCCACTATGCCATCTGGTTTCCGAGCTAGTCTGCCACGCTCAAGGTCCTAAACGATATCATAACCGCCATCGATAAAAGACAGTACTCTGCAGCCGTCTTCAATGACCTGGCCAAGGCTTTCGACTCTGTCAATCACTGCATTCTTATCGGCACACTCAATAGCTTTGGCTTCTCAAATGACTGCCTCGCCTGGTTCACCAACTACTTCTCAGATAGAGTTCAGTGGGTCAAATCGGAGGGCCTGTTGTCCGGACCTCTGGCAGTCTCTATGGGGGTGCCACAGGGTTAAATTCTCAGGCCTACTCTTTTCTCTGTATATATCAATGATGTCGCTCTTGCTGTGGGTGATTATCTGATCCACCTCTACGCAGACGACACCATTCTGTATACATGTGGCCCTTTTTTGGACACTGTACTAACAAACCTCCAAACGAGCTTCAACGCCATACAAATCTCCTTCCGTGGCATCCAACTGCTTTTAAATGCTAGTAAAACTAAGTGCATGCTCTTCAACCGATTGCTGCCCGCACCCTCCCGCCCGACTAGCATCACTACTCTGTCACCTAGAGATGAATGTACTTTGGTGCGGAAAGTGCAAATCAATCCCAGAATAACAGCAAAGTGCCTTGTAAAGATGCTGGTGGAAACCGGTACAAAAGTATCTATATCCACAGTAAAACGAGTCTTATATCGACATAACCTGAAAGGCCGCTCAGCAAGGAAGAAGCCACTGCTCCAAAACCGCCATAAAAAAGCCAGAGGTAGTTTGCCCCCGGTGATGCGTTGTGCAGACCTCACTACCCTCTGGAGAGCCTTACGGTTGTGGGCGGAGCAGTTGCCGTACCAGGCGGTGATACAGTCCGACAGGATGCTCTTGATTGTGCATCTGTAGAAGTTTGTGAGTGCTTTTGGTGACAAGCCGAATTTCTTCAGCCTCCTGAGGTTGAAGAGGCGCTGCTGCGCCTTCTTCACGATGCTGTCTGTGTGGGTGGACCAATTCAGTTTGTCTGTGATGTGTACACCGAGGAACTTAACACTTACTACCCTCTCCACTACTGTTCCATCGATGTGGATAGGGGGGTGTTCCCTCTGCTGTTTCCTGAAGTCCACAATCATCTCCTTAGTTTTGTTGACGTTGAGTGTGAGGTTATTTTCCTGACACCACACTCCGAGGGCCCTCACCTCCTCCCTGTAGGCCATCTCGTCGTTGTTGGTAATCAAGCCTACCACTGTTGTGTCGTCCGCAAACTTGATGATTGAGTTGGAGGCATGCGTGGCCACGCAGTCGTGGGTGAACAGGGAGTACAGGAGAGGGCTCAGAACGCACCCTTGTGGGGCCCCAGTGTTGAGGATCAGCGGGGTGGAGATGTTGTTGCCTACCCTCACCACCTGGGGGCGGCCCGTCAGGAAGTCCAGTACCCAGTTGCACAGGGCGGGGTCGAGACCCAGGGTCTCGAGCTTGATGACGAGCTTGGAGGGCACTATGGTGTTAAATGCCGAGCTGTAGTCGATGAACAGCATTCTCACATAGGTATTCCTCTTGTCCAGATGGGTTAGGGCAGTGTGGTTGCGATTGCGTCGTCTGTGGACCTATTGGGGCGGTAAGCAAATTGGAGTGTGTCTAGGGTGTCAGGTAGGGTGGAAGTGATATGGTCCTTGGCTTGATATGGTCTTTTTAAGTGGGAGAACTTGTACAATTGGTGGCTGACTAAATACTTTTTTGCCCCTTTGCTATGAAGCCGCTAAATAAGATCTGGTGCAACCACTTACCTTCAGAAGTCACATAATTAGTTAGATTGCACACAGGTGGACTTTATTTAAGTGTCACATGATCTCGGTATACATACACCTGTTCTGAAAGGCCCCTGAGTCTGCAACACCACTGAGCAAGGGGCACCACCAAGCAGCACCATGAAGACCAAGAAGCTCTCCAAACAGGTCAGGGACAAAGTTGTGGAGAAGTACAGATCAGGGTTGGGTTATAAAAAAATATCAGAAACTTTGAACATCCCACGGAGCACCATTAAATCAATTATTTAAAAAATGGAAAGAATATGGCACCACAACAAACCTGCCAAGAGCGGGCCGCCCACCAAAACTCACAGACCAGGCAAAGAAGGCATTAATCAGAGGCAACAAAGAGACCAAAGATAACCCTGAAGGAGCTGCAAAGCTCCACAGCAGAGATTGGAGTATCTGTCCTTAGGACCACTTTAAGCCGTACACTCCACAGAGCTGGGCTTTACGGAAGAGTGGCCAGAAAAAAGCCATTGAAAAAAAATAAGCAAACACGTTTGGTGTTCGCCAAAAGGCATGTGGGAGATTCCCCAAACATATGGAAGAAGGTACTCTGGTTAGATGATACTAAAATTGAGCTTTTTCGCCATCAAGAAAAATGCTATGTCTGGCGCAAACCCAACACCTCTCATCGCCCTGAGAAAACCACCCCCACAGTGAAGCATGGTGGTGGCAGCATCATGCTGTGGGTATGGACTAGGAAACTGGTCAGAATTGAAGGAATGATAGATGCCGCTAAATACAGGGAAATTCTTGAGGGAAACTTGTTTCAGTCTTAAGAGATTTGAGACTGGGACAGAGGTTCACCTTCCAGCAGGACAATGACCCTAAGCATACTGCTAAAGCAACACTTGAGTGGTTTAAGAGGACACAGCCTCCAGTATTTATGCTGCAGTAGTTTGTGTCGGGGGGCTAGGGTCAGTCTGTTATATCTGGAGTACTTCTGCCTTATCCTGTGTCCTGTGTGAATTGAAGTATGCTCTCTCTAGTTCTCTCTCTCGGAGGACCTGAGCCCTAGGACCATGCCTCAGGAGTACCTGGCATGATGACTCCTTGCTGTCCCCAGTCTACCTGGCCATGCTGCTGCTCCAGTTTCAACTGTTCTGCCTGCGGCTATGGAACCCTGACCCGTTCACCGGACGTGCTACCTGTCCCAGACCTGCTGTTTTCAACTCTCTAGAGACAGCAGGAGCGGTAGAGATACTCTTAATGATCGGCTATGAAAAGCCAGCTGACATTTACTCCTGAGGTGCTGACTTGCTGCACCCTCGACAACTACTGTGATTATTATTATTTGACCATGCTTGTCATTTATGAACATTTGAACATCTTGGCCATGTTCTGTTATAATCTCCACCCGGCACAGCCAGAAGAGGACTGGCCACCCCTCATAGCCTGATTCCTCTCTAGGTTTCTTCTTAGTTTTTGGCCTTTCTAGGTAGTTTTTCCTAGCCACCGTGCTTCTACACCTGCATTGCTTGCGGTTTGAGGTTTTAGGCTGGGTTTCTGTACAGCACTTTGAGATATCAGCTGATGTAAGAAGGGCTATATAAATACATTTGATTCGACACATTTAAATGTCTTGGAATGGCCTAGTCAAAGCCCAGACCTCAATCCAATCGAGAATCTGTGGTATGACTTAAAGATTGCTGTACACCAGCAGAACCCATCCAACTTGAAGGAGCTGGAGCAGTTTTGCCTTGAACAATGGGAAAAAATCCCAGTGGCTAGATGTGCCAAGCTGGGGGGGGGGGGGGGGGGTGAATAGCTATGCACACTCAAGTTCATTTTTTTGGTCTCATTTCTTGTTTGTTTCACCCCCAAAAATATTTTGCATATTTAAAGTGGTAGGCATGTTGTGTAATTCAAATGATACAACCCCCCCCAAACACAATTTTAATTCCAGGTTGTATGGCAACAAAATAGGAAAAATGCCAAGGGGGTGAATACTTTTGCAAGCCACTGTATGTAAATAAGGTATGTATTTTGTATGTGTGTAGATTGCTATGGATTTAAAATATATATTTAAGAATAAGGCTGTAATGTAACTAAATGTGGAAAAGACCTCGGTGTCTGAATACTTTCTGAAAGCACTGTACAAACATGTTAACATACAAGCATGACTCACAATTGCAAAAGGGCTAAATAACTGAAATGCTTCTCACATGCTGGACTGACAGGAAATATCCAGTCATTTGGCAGCAGCAAATTAACTTTAAAATCAACTAAAAAGGATCTTAAAACCAACATTTATAGACATTAATGGAAAGTCAGTCACACACAACATGGAAAGGAAAACATAAATTGGCCGCCCCATGCATTCACCAACAGGAATAAGCAAGACTGGAGGGAGAAACTGCTGCTTAAATATTCAAGGGTGCGAGTGAGCAGAGTTGAGAAACTTGATGTGAGTGGCAAGGGAGGGCCGTGGCCAGAGGTTATGGGTGAGGACATGAGCCTTAACACTTAGACATTCATTTAAATCTTGAATCCTTAGTTGCTACATCCATTTTGGGACTTGTAAATTAATGATATATAGCCATTAATTCTTGAATAATATAACTTATAAATTACTCATGAGTTTAGGTCAACTGTCGTACCCTATCAGAATCCATAATATTAGCTTGTTTTACTCCAATGATTGTAAACAAACATGTATAGCCTCAAAACATGGTTCGTACTACACTTTTGATATCATGTATGGTGAGTCCTTGCATCCATACCTCAGTCTATGAATTTGAGAGTGGTTACATTTCGCCTGGCCCATCCTTTAGCGTTGTTACCAAAACAGGAGCAGACAGCTTGTTGTTTCAATTAAGGATTCTAGGTTTATTAAATGATGGAAACACCCTCCAGCCAATGCTTAAACCAATCAAATGCTTTAAATGCATGCTGGTAAGGGTAGGCAACAACACATCTGCCACGCTGATCCTCAACACGAGGGCCCCTCGGGGGTGCGTGCTTAGTCCCCTCCTGTACTCCGTATTCACCCACTACTGCGTTAACACGCACAACTTCAACACCATCATTAAGTTTGATGGACGACACAACGGTGGTATGCCTGATCACCAATGATGTGACAGCCTACAGGGAGGTCAGAGACCTGACAGTCTGGTGCTAGGACAACAACCTCTTCCTCACCGTGAGCAAGGCAAAAGAGCTGATCGTGGACCACAGGAAAAGGGGGGCCGAGAACGCCCCCATTCACATCGACAGGGTTGTAGTGGAGCGGGTTGCGAGCTTCAAGTTCCTTGGCGTCCACATCACTAAGAAACTATCATGGTCCAAACACACCAAGACAGTCGTGAAGAAGGCGCGACAATGCCTATTCCCCCTCAGGAGACTGAAAAGATTTGGCATGGGTCCTCAGATCCTCAAAAAGTTCTACAGCTGCACCATCGAGAACATCCTGACCGGTTGCATCACCACTTAGTATGGAAACTGCTTGGTATGGCATTCCGACCAAAAGGCGCTAGAGTGTATTGCGTATGGCCCAGTACATCACTGGGGCCAAGCTTCCTGCCATCCGGGACCTCTATACCAGGCGGCGTCAGCGGAAGGCCCTAAAATTTGTCAAAGACTCCAGCCACCCTAGTCATAGACTGTTCTCTCTGCTACCTACGGCAAGCAGTACCGGAGCACCAAGTCTCAGTCCAAAAGGCTCCTTAACAGCTTCTAACCCCAAGCCATTAGACTGCTAAACAGTCCATCAAATGGCTAACCGGACTATTTGCATTGACCCCCTTTTTTTATGCTGCTGCTACTCACTGTTTCATCTATGCATAGTCACTTTACCCCTACCTACATGTACATTTTACCTCAACTAACCTGTACCCCCGCACATTCACCCGGTACCAGTACCCCCTGTATATAGCCTCTTTATTGTTGTTGTGTTACATTATTTTGTTTAAATATTTTCTTACTTAAAAAGAAAATCGGCATTGTTGGTTAAGGGCTTGATAGTAAGCATTTCACAGTAAGGTCCTATACCGGTTGTATTCGGGGCATGTGACAAATAAACTTTGATTTGAAAGATCATGTTTAAGTGCACATTTCTGTAAGGGTGGAGAATCAGGATGCAGCCAATGGTTTGTAGTAAAGGGGGTAAGGGTGTTCCATAGACAGGCAGTCCCATAAGTTAAAAGTATAACCATTGGGTTAGCCCACAATTTTTAGGACATCCCCCAACAATCGCTGTGTAATATGAGCTCAGACTGATATGTGGAAGAAATAGACAAGCAACTTCATCAGAGGGCTAAACTGAGACAAAAAAACAGGTTGTACATTGATTGGGATAAGATTTTTTACTGGTCAGTCAGGAAAAAGTCCTGGCCCTAACCATTCGTATCTGCAAGGGGAATCAACAAGGACTAACAGTCTGGGTACTGACAAAGAGGATAGAGATGAAGTTGGAATTGATCAATTGTAACCACTTGGTAATCATCTGCTTATTGACAGTTACATTCGACTTGTTATACACAATCTAAAATCAAAGTAAAAATACATTTTTGAAGCCTTCAAGGAGAGTGCAAATAAAATTCTTTGGATTATCACTTTTATCCTTAAAAAAAAAAGTATAATGTACAACAGCTAAATAGTTTTTTATATCATATATATATAAAACAGCTAAAAAGGGACTCTTCAAATCTACATATTAACACCAGGAGCTTCTGCAAACTCAAATACATAATTTCCAAAACTACCATGAGTGCATTCTTTAGTTGAGCAACTTCTGATATGGATGAGATTTAAAGAAGCAGTACAGCAAATTCGTAGTCGGTCTGTCCAAGGGATAAAATATCAGGGTGGCTGTGCCATTCATATTCATCATCAGCTTCCTTGAAGACTCCACAGAGTACAAACATTTGTTCATTTCCTCTACTGTTGTTGATGCTTTGTTGCTGCCCACAGACATCCTCAAAGACAGCCGCAGTTTGTAGACCCTTTCATGAAAAAACAATTAGGGAATCTAAAATGTATGCCTAAGAGTCCATGACTGAGTATTAAAAAAGATGCTCAAATGTCTATGTAAAAAAATGTCAATCAACCAAGTAGTTATTGGAAAGGTACAGGCAGTCAGTCCTTTCTCGGGGTTAGGTTAGTTTTAAATGATCTAGAATACATCCTCACTCTTTTCTTCCTCCCATGAGCTAATCACTGATCTGTAAATGAATGGATAAGCGAAAGGAAAGTTACCACCTGACCATCCTTATTAGATCAGTGACTACCTAAAGAAGAAAGGATGCACTTTTTACTTGAACAAGGCCTCAATCACTACCCACACTACTATACCCCTGGGCGAGGTCTGTTGGGTGTTTGTGGAGGGAGGCGAGGCGTTTCCAGGCGGTGGTTGCCTGGCGTGTCCTGCTTGTGTAAGGCAACTGGAGCTGAGGCCAGGGAGCCTGCTGCAGGATGGGAGGAGTTAGTGGCTGAAGTGTTGGCGACTAGCTCCATCTTCCCCTCCAGCTTGACCAGGCGCGTCAGGATGTCGTCCAGCAACACTGCTATGGTCCTCTTCAGATCAGCTGTGTGTGTGTGTGTGTTTGTGAGAGAGAGCAAGAGAAAAAAATAAAACAATCCATTTTTGTTCAAGTAGTAAATTAGCATTCCCTTTCATTTCATTTCCAGAGCCATAACCAGAGAAAAGTGTAGCTTCAGGGTTTCTCTAAAACAGCCCTTACCATAACCGGCCATGGAGGGGCCCTGCGGTCCTCCCAGTGTGTTCTGGTTCTCCTCGTTGAGCACCTTGACATATCGCCGGCTCAGCTCCAGGATCTGTTGGCGTAGCTCGCCACTGCTCTTGTGGCGCGGCTGCTGCACGGTGTAGCGCAGCAACATGAGCCCCCACGCCAGCCCCAAGATTATCAGCAGCCCACTCAGCTTCTGGGACATGTTTCTCCCCAGCATGGTACGGAGGCTGGACGTGGGCTGGAGATAGATGGTGGTGGGCCAGGAGAGAGGGGTAGGGGATAGAGCGTTGGGCTGGCGGATAGAGTGTGCGGCTGGGGGAACAGGGTTGGGAGTGGGGCTGGTGCTAGGTCTGGAAGTGGGTGATTTGAATTGAATGGGTAAGGGGGCTGGTGTGAGGAAAGGAAGGATAAGGATCTAGGGGAAAAGGTGCACGGGTTTGGAGCTGGGGCTAGGGCTTAAGACAGGGGATAGTCCAAGCAAAATACTCTGACACAGGGTTAAGCGGGCTGGGGCTAGGACTGGGGGATATGGGGCTAGGGTTTTGGACTGGGGGATATGGGGCTAGGGTTTTGGACTGGGGGATATGGGGCTAGGGTTTTGGACTGGGGGATATGGGGCTAGGGTTTTGGACTGGGGGATATGGGGCTAGGGTTTTGGACTGGGGGATATGGGGCTAGGGTTTTGGACTGGGGGATATGGGGCTAGGGTTTTGGACTGGGGGATATGGTGCTAGGGTTTTGGACTGGGGGATATGGGGCTGGGCTTGGCTATGGAGGAGCACGGGGAATAAAAACACTACACACACCTGGCAGTCAACCATGGGGCCCAAACACATACATAGCTGCGTCACTCAGAGACGGAGGATCTGAAGGAGAGAGACAGACAGACAGGCGAGTCATCCATGTCACCTTTCACTGTGGGGAATCCATGACACAGACACAATTAATCATGAACCTGGGCCGGGGTCAGACAGGCACAACAATGTTGTAGAACATACTTCGTTCTTCAGATAGAAAAGCATTGTGTAGAACTGACATTTCTCTCAGAAATGTAAAAATCATGAGTGAAGATGAATCATGTCAGCTCTATCATGGCATTTATATCTACAATGTTCAGTATTGCATCATTCGGAAGGCTGTTTAGAAAGAAAAGCATGGAGTAGAACTGAAATTATGCTCTGTTGTGCAGATTAAGAATACATGAAAGTTGCTATATAAATTATATTTAGCAAATATCCTATGTTTCTCTGCATTGTTTAAATCCCTGGCATGGATTTGGCCTATGGATTATAAACAGGGCCATATTGCCTATCCCAGTAGTAGGCCTATTTTCTATTTATAAAATAATATATTTTAAAAAACATTTAATTTAACCTTTATTTAACTAGGCAAGTCAGTTAAGAATTTGTTCTTATTTACAATGACAGCCTACCCCAGCCAAACCCGGACGACACTGGGCTAATTGTGCGCTGTCCTATGGGATGTGATCCAGCCTGGATTTGAACCAGGGACTGTAGTGACGCCTCTTGCTCTGAGATGCAGAGCCTTTGACCGCTGCGTCACTCAGAAGTAGTCAGTGCTATCCAGGATCCTCAGGACATCCCTACCCTAAACCATCAAGTAGGGATGTCCCAAGGATTTCACAGATCATGTTCTAATACAGACAACAATATATAGGCTACCTTCATTTTCTAATCAAGGCTGCGTAATACATGCAGGTAAAAAAAAAACAGAAATCAAATGATCATATTTCGCTTTTCACAGCAGCTCTGTCAATGCTTTAATTATTTCTCTGAGATCTCATGAGTGTGGGAGTGGCATACCCTATAGAGAGCAGATATGCATTGGAATAGCCATGGCATTGGCTTAGAAGCACAGAATGCTTGGTCATTCTTAATGACATTAGATAAGAGTGCAAAGGCTCTCATCTATCTCTTACTGCTTTCATGGGAGGATCTAGTTTGCTGCATAAAAGCAGACACTTGGTGTTTGACATCAAGGCCTAATTGTGTCATCGTGAAAAGGTCTACTGAAGAAGTGAATGCAGAAACAAACACCTAGGCAATCCTACTTGCACAGGGCTGAGATGACAATGGAAAGGACCACTGTCCACTGGACTTTTGTGCTTATTCAGTGTATCATTGTTCTTTACAAAAGTACACTATCAACTTCGGACACTGACTTCCTGTTCCACGTATGTTAGTGTTCAAACAAAAAGGGCGTGTGCGGGGAATGATGTGATAAGATATGCTGCCCACTTCACCCAATCATCTGTCAAGCATTGTTATAGACAGCACAAGTTGGGGCAACAAATCCACCAGTTAAACATTGACCTACACAGCTGCCATCTGGGGGTTTAGGTTTGAATTTATTTTCAACAAAGAAAATAAGTGATAAACAATACAGATCAAACAAATACATAAAAACGGTGTGCAGGTGTGGTTGGAAGCCCGAGGGTTTGTATAAAAAAAACAGTATAGAATACATAAGTACAAAAATAAAAAACGGTATTGTCATCACCTCAACTAGGCAACGCAAGGTTTGGCTCAGGTTTGTGGAAGGAAAAGTTAGCTAGCTAGTGCATGACAGAACAGTTAGTGGAACACTAAGTAAGCTAGCCAATAAGACATAACTAGCTATGTTAGCAAATAAGTAATACTTTAATAGTTTCTTAAACACACATTTAAGCTTGATGGTAGCAGAGACATGTAGCGAAACAGTTAGCTAGATTTCTAGAAAACTAGCTGACTATAGGCTCTTGCAGTGCTGAGTTTGCTAGCTAGCTGCTAGACTAGCTTGTTGATAGCGTGCATGATGTAGAAATGCTAGCTAGTCTTTATAGCTTATCGAACATGATAACTTGGCCAGTAAGACATCCACAAAGTTGTCTCACACCTCGAACAGTACTTCATTGACTTGTATCAAACCAATCTAAAAGCAAACTAACGTTATATTACCTGGATTTGTTCGTTTGAATCACTAAGCTGTTCGGAACATCAGTTTGTGATCCCATTCCAAGAAGGAGAACACAGCACAAGGCAGAGACATAAATGTCACTGTCAGAAGATGCTTGATAGGTAGCTAGCTAGCTCACTGCTAACACGGAATCTAATATCTCAATAATATTAAGCATTACAACTGAAATAAATGGCCTGTTCTTAAATTGAGTAGCAATGCATAATTGTTCGCATGCCTAGGCGAAATTTGTTCATAATGCAATCGGTCTCGAGCACAGTCCGTTTCCTGAGCGACGAATAGCGGTCTTGTGTGTACTGCGTCACCGCTTTTTTTCTGTATGGATTGAAGGGAAATGTATTGCGCATAAACACAGAATATCAGAGAGTAAAAGGAAGAGAGAGGCCCAACTCGGCGGAAAATCTGTCTCCCTCCAGCAGGTGGCGGTTTTTCGTTGTTTCGCCCATCAAACAAGGAGCTAGGGGGTAAACAGAGGACAAAAGGGTGGACAATCTCGAAGAAATTCGTTTTTGTATGGAGGTCAGTGAGTTTAGAATTTGGTCAACGAAAAAAACTGTTGCTACGTGAGATTTATATGATCGATTAGAAGTTCCACACGGCTTAAGTTGTTACAAGTTACTGATATATGTACGACACGTGACATCCCGGGCAACTTTTAGAAAAAAAAACACTTTATTTTGGACTTGAGTTGGCTATGCATATTCATGTCATGAGGCCAGCATCTCTCTCCATTGTTTACAGGTGGTTAAAGTCAACAACCCTCATCGAATATTTACAATACAGAAGTTATCACCAAACCAAAGAAAGGATAGGCGGGTGCTAGACAGGCCGCCGTGCCGCTTTGTGAACAACGACTCCATTAGGGCGGAGAGACGGTTTAACCTTTGGTGAGAGGGTAGATACGCAGGACCACGACGGTTACCACAGCCACAAAGTAGAACATATTTAAATTTCACGAAAACAAAAATGAATTCATCCTCGTGGCAATATTGGGAAAAAAACTAAAACAATAACTTACAAACATTATTTTTCTTTGCTGATTGTAATAATTTTGGAAAGGAATGAATGGATGAAATATGACCCACTGAAAGAATAAACCAAGGACAAGGTTCCCGCCCACCAGCCTAAAGCAAGGGAGAGAGAAAGGGAAGGGGGAGAATGGTGCAGATCGCTTAGCAACGTGGACGCTTGGTCCTCAACCGGATACGAGCACAGGATTTCAGTCGAAAAGCTGAAGGATTTTACAACATCTAGCTAAAACAGTATCTCAAAATTTGAGCGATGGAGAGAATATGTCTTGACAAGACTGCATCTAAGGCAGTGGACGACTATCTGGAGTACAGGAGGTTTGTCTTGCTTGCCAATGAAAATGTGTTCTAGGATTATATTCAATCTGGAGCACTTCAGAAAAGTTCCTCTGTCACCTGACTGACTTTATAGGCCTATTTGCTTTGTTATGTTTGCCTTCAGACAATTTAGAAAGTGCACACATCCCTTGTATGTAGAATGTCACTACTGGCATTTTTTTGGAGTCAGTTTATTTTACACTAGCCTTCCTTCCTTTCCTTTCTCAGCAGATCAATCTAATGGTACTACATAGGTGGAACTGTAATGAAGTTGAAAGTATAAGCTTTGGAGTGTGAATGTCTATTTCACCATACTACTTGTGTATCAGTGTTATATTTGAGGAGGAAATGGGAAATTAATAATTTGCAGAATCAGGCTACTCTATGATCAGAACTACTAATCATGAACACCATTAACTTGGAAAAGATTTGTTGTAACTGTCACTGTTGCTCTATTCTTGTCCCATGTCTTGCTTATGCAATACTTTATTTCATATGTCTGGCAGCTGTGTTTTTGTGTTATTTTTTTGTGTGTTCTTGTTTTGAACTAAATTGCAAAAGAAAATCCTTTAAAAAAAAAGTTGACTTCTAATCATACCCCTGTGCTCTGGCACCTGTTGTTGTGTGTCAGGATCGTGGGTGAAGACGATGGCGGCAGACTATTCTCCCCAGAGGAATATGAAGAATACAAGAGAGCAGTGTTTCCCCAGAGACTACACAACAGGCTGTATGTGAGCTTTGGAGTGCCAGGGGGAATAGACTGTAAACTCATCGGCCCAGAGACACCTTGCTTCTGCACACACAGGTACGCTTTAGCAACATCCTCCATCGCTAATACAACACTGTGATTAGTTCATTAGTTGTGTGCCTCCAAAATGCAAGTGCACTATGACCTCTGCAAAGTGGTCTGAACCTTTATGGCTGAGGAGGAAGCATGGTTTCCCAGGAACTGCATGGTCACTGATTCAAGCATCACTCCAGCTATCCTTCTTATTCGCTACACTTGTCTTGGTTGAATCCCTCCAGGTACAAACAGCATCAGACAGACTTTGAGGAGGTTCCTTCGGAGCGCCCGATAGCACTACCATGCCGAGTTCAAGGGTGTCAGTGTTTGGCCTTTCAGTACGTGCACCTGAACGGGTCGCAGCCTGTACGTTGCAGGTGCAAACACTCTGCCTACGACCACAGTGAGACCTCAGAACACCTCTGTGGGAAATGTGAGTCTCAGTTGTCCCCTCGCTTAAGCACTGAGGTATTGTTATAATACTCCTTCTATACTCCCTGACTTCCAATTTGTTGTGTTGAAAGTAGTGTCAGTGTTGTATAGGGTATGGTTGAGGCCACATTGACCTACCTCCCTATTTACTCTCTGTCCTCAGGCTCATCCTGCTCTGGGTTCCGGAGCCCCTACAGCTGTGGGTGTGGCCAGCCTAGCTTCGCCCACCAGACGCTGGTGGAGACGAAGGCAGAACGGGAGGCCCGGGGTTGTCCGGTGGGCAGAGACGTTCCATACGCAGCCATGGGGGGTCTGACAGGGTTCAGCTCCCTGGCTGACGGGTACCTGAGACTGGACGATAGCGGGGCAGGTGAGACCTCCAGGCTGCATCACAGACTCATCACAGACTCACTGACAAGAGACAGCCACAAGATGAATTACAGCAAAGGCATCCCAGTCATTCTAATGAGTCTAATTTCAGCCTTTAGATATGAGATATCTAATTGTTACCCATGACCTTGTGCATGCGTGTGCCTGCGTAGGTGCCCCTCACCTGTCTGTTCTGTCGTCTCAACAACCAAGAGCTTTCCAGGAGCATGTGTTTGAGAAAGCCTCAGGACCAGCAGCAGCCTCCGGACATACAGGTCAGAACCCAACCAAGCTATAGGAGGCTTTGGAGGGCATAATTATGACTGTGCTTTGAAGTCTAGCCTGGGAAGCACATGCTTGTCACGTACAATCTTTGGAAGGGTGGCCAGGAGAGACTATGAAATGCCTAATCTGAGTGTAAATGAGGATGCAATTATCCTGTAGGTCAGCATTTCCCAAACTTGGTCCTGCCCCCCCAAGTTGCCCTAGTACTACACAGCTGATTCAAATAATCCAAGCCTGAGTATGAGGTGGCTATTTTAATCAGCTGTGTAGTGCTAGGGGGAAAACCTGAAGCGGAAATCCTAAACAGAGATGATATTTGTCTCATAATAGATGTATTGCGTTAATTGAATAGTTTCCCTCTGATATGTAGAGGAGAGTTCAGTGATGTCCGTGACCAGGGCTCTGTCTGACCTCAGCACCAGAGAGGAAGAAGACATGGCGTACTTGGAGAGACGCTACCAGGACAGGGTGAGGAGGACAGTTCTCTAACGAAACACTGGAGGCCAGCAAAGAGCAGTAGAAACAGAATTGTACAGATGAAAAATAAGTGAGATCAAGGAAGCAAGAGCGACACATACTGTGCCTTCAGAAAGTATTCATACACCTTGACTTATTCCACATTTCGTTGTGTTACAGCTTGAATTCAAAATTGATTAAATATATTTTTTTCTCTGACCCATCTACAAACAATAGCCCCGTAATGACAAAGTGAAAACATGTTTTTAGAAACTGTTGCAAATTGATTGAAAATGAAATACAGAAGTATTTTGTATTTATTAAGGATCCCCTTTTAGTTGCTGCCAAGGCAGCAGCTACTCTTCATGGGGTCCAGCAACATTAAGACAGTTATTAAGACAGTTATATCCAATTTAAAATATTATATGACATTTCATAACACTTTTCACAACACATTAAGTATGTTCCCTCAGACCACTACTCTACTACCACATATCTACAATACAAAATCCATGTGTACGTGCAGGGGCGGGCTGAAACAATAATTCAGGCTGGGAATTTGACTCCATCCCAGGCCAACCTGTTCACGCAAACCACCAGACCGCTAATTTTGTAGGCTAAACCCTATTTGTTGATGTACTTGGTTTAGGAGACTCTCCTGTGAGCAATGCAGAGAAGCCCCTGTAATGTCCCTGCATATTAGCTGCTCCGTCTGTTGCATTACCAACACACTGTTTGATATCTATATCCATCTTCTCAAGAGTGTTTCACAAGGTCCACAAAGTACTATCTAGTCGATGACTCACAGTCAATGACCGCAATGAGTCTCTCGTGGACAACATCAGTGACATATCGCAGAACTACTGCACACTGGTCTTTGGATGTTAAATCCTGTGTTGTGCCCATTTGTATTGAGAACATCCCTGCTTTTCTCACTTCAACTGTTATGCAGGTGAGTGAGGACCCAACAGCGAGTCAACAGAAACAGTCTTTTAATGTCCAAACAGGGAAAACATAAATCCTCTATCTTTGCAGGGGAGTCCTCCTACTAGTAGTAGAGGAGAATTGCAGGGCTAGCGGCAACAGACTGCAGGTCCCTCTGGGTAGGTGCGGGCCGTAGAGGACAGAGACACCTGCTCACACGCAGCATCTAATGAAGAGGCAGATAACGACAGGACGGGACAAGGGCAAAGCAAACAAGAATCCGACAAGGACAGAAGCAGAAACAGAGAGAGAAATAGAGACATAATCAGAGGGCAAAAGAGGAGACAGGTGAGAGAGTAAACGAGGTCGTTAGGAGAATGGGGAACAGCTGGGAGCAGGAACGGAACGAAAGAGAGAGAGAAAGATAGTAACCTAATACGACCAGCAGGGGGAAACGAAGAGAAGAGAAAGCACAGGGACAAGACATAACATGACAGTACCCCCCCACTCACCGAGCGCCTCCTGGCGCACTCGAGGAGGAAACCTGGCGGCAACGGAGGAAATCATCGATCAGCGAACGGTCCAGCACGTCCCGAGATGGAACCCAACTTCTTTCCTCAGGACCGTAACCCTCCCAATCCACTAGGTACTGATGACCACGGCCCCGAGGACGCATGTCCATAATCTTCCTGACCCTGTAGATAGGTGCGCCCTCGACAAGGACGGGGGGGGGGGGGGAGACGAACGGGGGCGCGAAGAAAAGGCTTGACACAGGAGACATGGAAGACCGGGTGGACGCGACGAAGATGTCGCGGAAGAAGTCGCACTGCGACAGGATTAACGACCTGAGAAATACGGAACGGACCAATGAACCGCGGGGTCAACTTGCGAGAAGCTGTCGTAAGGGGAAGGTTACGAGTGGAGAGCCATACTCTCTGACCGCGACAATACCTAGGACTCTTAGTCCTACGCTTATTAGCGGCTCTCACAGTCTGCGCCCTATAACGGCAAAGTGCAGACCTGACCCTCTTCCAGGTGCGCTCACAACGTTGAACAAAAGCCTGAGCGGAGGGGACGCTGGACTCGGCGAGCTGGGACGAGAACAGAGGAGGCTGGTACCCGAGGCTACTCTGAAAAGGAGATAGCCCGGTCGCAGACGAAGGAAGCGAGTTGTGAGCGTATTCTGCCCAGGGGAGCTGTTCTGCCCAAGACGCAGGGTTTCGAAAGGAAAGACTGCGTAAGATGCGACCAATCGTCTGATTGGCCCGTTCTGCTTGACCGTTAGACTGGGGGTGAAAACCGGAAGAGAGACTGACGGAAGCCCCAATCAAACGGCAAAACTCCTCCAAAATTGAGACGTGAATTGCGGACCCCTGTCCGAAACGGCGTCTGACGGAAGGCCATGAATTCTGAAAACATTCTCAATGATGATTTGTGCCGTCTCTTTAGCAGAAGGAAGCTTAGCGAGGGGAATAAAATGAGCCGCCTTAGAGAACCTATCGACAACCGTTAGAATAACAGTCTTCCCGCTGACGAAGGAAGGCCGGTAATAAAGTCTAAGGCGATGTGAGACCACGGTCGAGAGGGAATGGAAAGCGGTCTGAGACGACCGGCAGGAGGAGAGTTACCGGACTTAGTCTGCGCGCAGTCCGAACAAGCAGCCACGAAACGACGCGTGTCACGCTCCTGAGTGGGCCACCAGAAACGCTGGCGAATAGAAGCAAGCGTACCCCGAACGCCGGGATGGCCGGCTAACTTGGCAGAGTGAGCCCACTGAAGAACGGCCAGACGAGTAGGAACGGGAACGAAAAGAAGGTTCCTAGGACAAGCGCGCGGCGACGGAGTGTGAGTGAGTGCTTGTTTACCTGCCTCTCAATTCCCCAGACAGTCAACCCGACAACACGCCCCTCAGGGAGAATCCCCTCGGGGTCGGAGGAGGCTACTGAAGAACTGAAGAGACGGGACAAAGCATCAGGCTTGGTGTTCTTAGAGCCCGGACGATAAGAAATAACGAACTCGAAACGAGCGAAAAACAGCGCCCAACGAGCCTGACGCGCATTAAGTCGTTTGGCAGAACGGATGTACTCAAGGTTCTTATGGTCAGTCCAAACGACAAAAGGAACGGTCGCCCCCTCCAACCACTGTCGCCATTCGCCTAGGGCTAAGCGGATGGCGAGCAGTTCGCGGTTTCCCACATCATAGTTACGTTCCGACGGCGACAGGCGATGAGAAAAATACGCGCAAGGATGGACCTTATCGTCAGATTGGGAGCGCTGGGACAGAATGGCTCCCACGCCCACCTCTGACGCGTCAACCTCGACAATGAACTGTCTAGAGACGTCAGGAGTAACAAGGATAGGAGCGGATGTAAAACGCTTCTTGAGGAGATCAAAAGCTCCCTGGGCGGAAACGGACCACTTAAAGCACGTCTTGACAGAAGTAAGGGCTGTGAGAGGAGCTGCCACCTGACCGAAATTACGAATGAAACGATGATAGAAATTCGCGAAACCGAGAAAGCGCTGCAGCTCGACACGTGACTTAGGGACGGGCCAATCACTGACAGCTTGGACCTTAGCGGAATCCATCTGAATGCCTTCAGCGGAAATAACAGAACCGAGAAATGTGACGGAGGAGACATGAAAAGCGCACTTCTCAGCCTTCACATAAAGACAATTCTCTAAAAGGCGCTGGAGGACACGTCGAACGTGCTGAACATGAATCTGGAGTGACGGTGAAAAAAATCAGGATATCGTCAAGGTAAACGAAAACAAAGATGTTCAGCATGTCTCTCAGTACATCATTCACTAATGCCTGAAAGACAGCTGGAGCGTTAGCGAGACCGAACGGCAGAACCCGGTATTCAAAGTGCCCTAACGGAGTGTTAAACGCCGTTTTCCACTCGTCCCCCTCCCTGATACGCACGAGATGGTAAGCGTTACGAAGGTCCAACTTAGTGAAAAACCTGGCTCCCTGCAGGATCTCGAAGGCTGAAGACATAAGGGGAAGCGGATAACGATTCTTAACCGTTATGTCATTCAGCCCTCGATAATCCACGCAGGGACGCAGGGTCCCGTCCTTTTTCTTAACAAAAAAACCCTGCTCCGGCGGGAGAGGAGGAAGGGACTACGGTACCGGCGTCGAGAGCTACAGACAAATAATCTTCGAGAGCCTTACGTTCGGGAGCCGACAGAGAGTATAGTCTACCCCGGGGGGGAGTGGTACCCGGAAGGAGATCTATACTACAATCATACGACCGGTGAGGAGGAAGGGAGGTGGCCCTGGACCGACTGAAGACCGTGCGCAGATCATGATATTCCTCCGGCACCCCTGTCAAATCACCAGGCTCCTCCTGTGAAGAGGGGGCAGAAGAAACAGGAGGGATAGCAGACATTAAACATTTCACATGACAAGAGACGTTCCAGGAGAGGATAGAATTACTAGACCAATTAATAGAAGGATTATGACACACTAGCCAGGGATGGCCCAAAACAACAGGTGTAAAAGGTGAACGAAAAATCAAAAAAGAAATGGTTTCGCTATGATTACCAGAGACAGTGAGGGTTAAAGGTAGCGTTTCACGCTGAATCCTGGGGAGAGGACTACCATCCAAGGCGAACATGGCCGTGGGCTCCCCCTAACTGTCTGAGAGGAATGTCATGTTCCCGAGCCCAGGCTTCGTCCATAAAACAACCCTCCGCCCCAGAGTCTATCAAGGCACTGCAGGAAGCTGCCGAACCGGTCCAGCGTAGATGGACCGACAAGGTAGTACAGGATCTTGAAGGAGAGACCTGAGTAGAAGCGCTCACCAGTAGCCCTCCGCTTACTGATGAGCTCAGGCCTTTTACTGGACATGAAATGACAAAATGACCAGCGGAACCGCAATAGAGACAGAGGCGGTTGGTGATTCTCCGTTCCCTCTCCTTAGTCGAGATGCGAATACCCCCCAGCTGCATGGGCTCAGCACCTGAGCCAGTAGAGGAAGATGGTAGTGATGCGGAGAGGGGGGGAAACGGATAACGCGAGCTCTCTTCCACGAGCTCGGTGACGAAGATCTACCCGTCGTTCTATGCGAATAGCGAGTTCAATCAAAGAATCCACGCTGGAAGGAACCTCCCGGGAGAGAATCTCATCCTTTACCTCCGCGTGGAGACCCTCCAGAAAACGAGCGAGCAACGCTGGCTCGTTCCAGTCACTGGAGGCAGCAAGAGTGCGAAACTCTATAGAGTAGTCCGTTATGGATCGATTACCTTGACATAGGGAAGACAAGGCCCTGGAAGCTTCTTTCCCAAAAACTGAACGATCAAAAACCCGTATCATCTCCTCCTTAAAGTTCTGATACTGGTTAGTACACTCAGCCCTTGCCTCCCAGATTGCCGTGCCCCACTCACGAGCCCGTCCAGTAAGGAGAGATATGACGTAGGCGATACGAGCTGTACCCCTGGAGTACGTGTTGGGCTGGAGAGAGAACACAATATCACACTGGGTGAGGAACGAGCGGCATTCAGTGGGCTCCCCAGAGTAACACGGTGGGTTATTAATTCTGGGCTCCGGAGACTCGGAAGCCCTGGAAGTAGCCGGTGGATCGAGGCGGAGATTGTGAATATGTTTCGAGAGGTCGGAGACTTGGGCGGCCAGGGTCTCAACGGCATGTTGAGCAGCAGACAATTCCTGCTCGTGTCTGCCTAGCATCGCTCCCTGGATCTCGACGGCTGAGTAGAGAGGATCCGAAGTCGCTGGGTCCATTCTTGGTCGGATTCTTCTGTTATGCAGGTGAGTGAGGACCCAACAGCGATTCAACAGAAACAGTCTTTTAATGTCCAAACAGGGAAAACATAAATCCTCTATCTTTGCAGGGGAGTCCTCCTACTAGTAGTAGAGGAGAATTGCAGGGCTAGCGGCAACAGACTGCAGGTCCCTCTGGATAGGTGCGGGCCGTAGAGGACAGAGACACCTTCTCACACGCAGCATCTAATGAAGAGGCAGATAACGACAGGACGGGACAAGGGCAAAGCAAACAAGAATCCGACAAGGACAGAAGCAGAAACAGAGAGAGAAATAGAGACATAATCAGAGGGCAAAAGAGGAGACAGGTGAGAGAGAGTAAACGAGGTCGTTAGGAGAATGGGGAACAGCTGGGAGCAGGAACGGAACGAAAGAGAGAGAGAAAGATAGTAACCTAATACGACCAGCAGGGGGAAACGAAGAGAAGAGAAAGCACAGGGACAAGACATAACATGACATCAACAGCAACTGTCTGCTGAATCAACATTCTGATGACTTCAATTACTTTATTTGCTGTTGTTTTGGACATCATAGTTACCAAGGACCCTCTTCCTTTACTTCCCATCTGCTTCTTGCTCTACTCAATGCTCCACCAACATGCTCTTGTAGGCAGACATCATATTTGCTTAGAAACAATATAATCTCAAGAAACTTGCCATGATTGACAGCCATGTTTTCCATGTTATATGCAGCTTTGTGTCTGTGTCCTCTGTAGCTAAGCCCACATTTACCAATAACTTTAACTACATCAATCACACGTTCCATGACCTGCCTCCTCTTTCTGACCTGGTCTAGTTGAACTGACATTTGCTTATCACTCAGAAGGGTACAGATGTCTGCTTTGCTGGCTCTGATGAAAAAGGCTTCTGCACTTTCTCTATTGGTCTTGCTTCTCTCATGTTCCTGTACTCTCTGATGGGCATGTTTCCCGGCCTGCATGCCTCCTTTGACAAATGCACTATCACTGGCTGAAGGATTTGCAAATGCAAGACATACTGAGCAGAACAAGGAGGGAGTTACTTCATTGTATATCAGCCATTTTCTCTTTGTGCCATCTTTGGAGTGGAATACATTGGGAATTACTCTTTGAGGGGTTTGTTTTGGTGGTACTGAAAAAATAAGTCAAAATCCTTGAACTGAGGAAGGGAAAAATAAATGGATTTTCAGTGCTTTCGCTGCCTCTTTCTGTTTTCCCTGTACTGGGCTCTGAACCTCTCTCTATCTAAACATCTGGTTGCTCTGCAGAATGAGATTAACATTGTAAATAACCTAAACGTAAACTTGTATTACTTGTGCAGTCATTGATTGTATGTCCCTGATTACAGTCCTACTAATAATCTTATAAATAAAGCACATATTCATCTAAAATCATAGCCTACATGTATGTTTAGGTTTGTGCTCTTAAGTTGTTCCTGCTCTGAGTCTTACTCTGAGCTGACCACCATCTCCAGTTTTGCAGGAGCACCTGAAGCTCTAGTGCTGCTTCCTTCTCCACCTTTGCAAAGAAAAGACTCTTATTATCATACTCTCTATCATTAGTGCTACATTAATACAGCTCTGGGAAAAATTAAGAGTGTTCTCTTAATTTGGAGGGGTCTCTTAATTTTTCCCAGAGCTGTATATTATTGTAGTAACTTGTAATGTTGGTACTAATGGCGCTAATGATCTTTGTCATTGCCTGTGCTGTGTCACACAGGCTACTGTGTTGCTGTGTCACACAGGCTACTGTGATACACAGGCTACGTTCATTGATGTATTGTGGTTAGGTTACTGTAGCCTGTTTCTCTGTACAGTGTATGTGCACTTTCCCTAGCTTATGTGGCATGAGTAATCACCTAATGCTGGCAATTCCATAGTCTAGGTTTACAGTTTTTTACTAGTTGAAACATATTGCCTTCAATGTCATATTATGATCGCTATGCTGCAGTCATTACTATGATATAATTCCTCCACGAAGATATAAAACGTGCACATTGTTTAGCCTACCGGCCGTTGTGTCACTATTGTTGGCTAGGCTACTTAGCTAGCCATGCTGGGTGTCGTGCGTGTCTTAGTTAGTGTCGCTTATTTTGCAGCATTTAGCTGCGTCTGTGGCAAGGGCCTTTCTCTTTTTTATTCTCTCCCTCTCTGCTCCATCTTTTCTGACCGTCCATTTTGCCGTACGACTTGTCTAAAATGTTATCGGTAGAGAAGACGGTCGTTATGTGCGTTGCGGAGAGACATTTTTGGTGTGCAAGGGGACACTGCAGCAAGAGTGAGATTCTCAGTCAACTCATTCCTGTTTGCTATATTATCGCTGGTCAAGTTGACTATTCACCCCAGGAGTGAGTTACCTCAGGCCACCGGAAATGTCCCGGTGCTCCGGACGGCCAGTGTATAGTGTATCTAGTGCGCGTGTCTGTACCTGTGTGTGTGTGTGTGTCTTCACAGTCCCCACTGTAACATAAGGTGTATTTTTATCTGTTTTTAAATGTGGAATATAATTCCATGTAGTCATGGCTCTATGTAGTACTGTGTGCCTCCCATAGTCTGTTCTTGACTTGGGGATTGTGAAGAGACCTCTGGTGGCATGTGTTGTGGGGTATGTATGGGTGTCCAAGCTGTGTGCTAGTAGTTTAAACAGACACCTCCGTGTATTCAGCATGTCAATGTAACCGATGTGAAATGGCTAGCTAGTTAGAGGGGTGCGCACTAACAGCGTTTCAATTGGTGACATCACTCGCTCTGAGACCTTGAAGTAGTTTTTCCCCTTGCTCTGCAAGGGACGATTTTGTGGAGCGATTGGTAACGATACTTTGTGGGGGGTAGTTCTTGATATGTGCAGAACCAGTCCCTGGTTCGAGCCCAGGTAGGGGCGAGGAGAAGGATGGAAGCAAAACTGTTACATCAACACATCTTACAAAAACAAGTAGTGATGAAGTCAATCTCTCCTCCACTTTGAGCAATGGGAGATTTACATGCATATTATTAATGTTAGCGCTCCATGTGCATGGAGGGGCCTGCCGTGCGGCCCCCTTTCTGAGCCAATTGTCATATTCCGAGGTCCCTTTTCATGGCACCTGACCACACGACTGAACAGTAGTCCAGGTGCAACAAACCTAGGGCCTGTAGAACCTGCTTTGTTGATAGTGTTGTTAAGAAGGTAGAGCAGTGCTTTATTATGGACAGACTTCTACCCATTTTAACTACTATTGTATCAACATGTTTTGACCATGACAGTTTACAATCCAGAGTTACTCCAAGCAGTTTAGTCACCTCAACATTCTCAATTTCATGCAATTGTTTTAATGCTTAACATGCTCAACATGCTCAATTTACTTAAAGCCAGTGGCATGTCATTAGTAAAACACATTTTTAAGTAAGGGGCAGAGACAGCTGCCTTAAGGAATTCCTGATTCTACCTGGATTATGTTGGAGAGGTTTACATTAAAGAACACCCTTTGTGTTCTGTTAGACCGGTAACTCTTTATCCACAATATAGCAGGGGGTGTAAAGCCATAACACGTATGTTTTTCCAGCAGCAGACTATGATCGATAATGTCAAAAGCCTCACTGAAGTCTAACAAAACAGCTCCCACAATCTTTGTATCATCAATTTCTCTCAGCCAATCATCAGTCATTTGTGTAAGTGCCGTTCTTTTTATCTTTCCCTATGTCGTGACGTTGTATTGGTTAATGTGACGACTGTTGCTAATCGAATGATTACAAGTTTTTAATTACGTGATTAACTGAATCAAGCAATTATTAACTCATTAACCTGGGGCACCATGGGAAAACTAGTTTATATTGAGTTTCTATTTCCCAAATTAACTCAAAGAATATCAGAATATCGATTTTACAACGCTAATTAACCAGTTTCCTCTATCAGTCTCACAATCTGATCGTCGTATAGCCCTCGAATCTGCACGGACCCGGGTCCTACTAATGAATTCGTACCACACCAATCTTAATTGAATATTTATTTACTAAAAAGCTCAAATGATGATAAAAGATGCACATAGACAAAACACATTATAGGCTATTGATTAGAACTTAGTATAACGGGCCAACATACTATGGCGCGTGTTACCCGCAATGGGAATTTCAAAAGAGAGAGAAAAAGAAGTACACAAGAGAAATATACATTTGGGTGAATTTGTCAGCTATGCTATTCTAACCCTAGCCATGCCTCAAACTGCCGCTCTTATGGGTCAGAATATAATGATGTAATTACGTGGGGGGTGATCTCCGGGGATTCTCGGCGTGGACCGTTCCGTTGTTCGATGACGCACTTCTCCTGCGCACCTCGTTGCTCGTCCTCCCGGTGTCACTGTCCCTTTTGACTTAGGAGTCTGCCCCCCCCCCCCCCCCTTTCTCTGGAAGGGCTCTTCTGAGGACAGACAGCTCTGTAGCTCAGAGCTCACAGCATAGGAATGAAACCCTTTAGATACGACGATTCGATGGGAGATGGAGGCTAGGCGGTTCGACTTGAATTCACCCGCTTAGACACTGCTACTCATCCGTAGCTTGGGTAGAAAAGGATTTCTTTGTCCTCAAACTTGCGTTGCGTTCTGGGTTGGTTGACTTTTTCAGACCCTGCTGCAGCTGGGGTCACGTAGTCTTGTCGTAGATTCTATACTCACAGGTTTTATACCCTTGGGTCAGAAGTGGGCGTAACCGCATTTAGGGCAATTCTCTGGGCGTACCAAGTTAATGAGGCAAGGCTAGATTTTCTCAAATCCCATTTTAGACAACTAACTTAACATTTCATCTTCCCCAAAACATTTGGATATTTTCCATACAACGTACAATGTGTAAACATCAAACATATATTGGGAAAACCCTTCACATTACAATGTTTTCGTAATAACGTAATCTATTAACCTTTAATAACAGAACAAAAATGACATACATTTTCATAGTCCACCTATCGTCATGACCACCAAATGACATATATTCTCATAGTCCACCTATCGTCATGACCACCATTGTGGCTGACGGAAACCATTGTTCCAAAGTCCCTTTATTTCATGTTTAATGTTCTGAAGCTGGTTCTCCATAGTGACAGGACAAAGGAATTTGTCTGTGGCCTGAGATTTACCAGGGGCATGAGGGGCAATAAAACCACGTCTTCAGACCCAGATCTCTCCTCCTCTGTTGTGGTTGAGAGATAATCTGTAGGGTTGTGGTCTCCTGTAACCTGACCTGATCAAGACAGTCATGACACCTATAAGTGTCCTGAAAGTCTGTTGTCCATTTTTTTTACAGTAAAATAGCAATATTTTTTTTTTTCTGAAAGTTTACTAAGGGCAGGTTAAAGGTTGATTGATTGGTCTGCTATTTGAGCCAGTAAAGGGGACTTTACTATTCTTGGATGTGCAGTGTCAGTGTTTGTTGCTGGCATGTCATGCTTAAATTTGCTTATCTTGTCAATGAAAAAACATTTAAGTAATTGGCAATATCAGTGGGTTTTGTGATGAATGAGCCATCTGATTCAATGAATGATGAAGCTGAGTTAGTCTTTTTCCCTAAAATGTCATTTAAAGTGCCCCAACGCTTTTTTACTAGAATTATTTCTATAATTTATCTTTGTTTCATACTATAGTTTGTACTACTTATTTAAATTTAAATTATTTTTTTAGAATTTTACCCCCTTTTCTCCCCAATTTCGTGGTATCCAATTGTTAGTAGTTACTATCTTGTCTCATCGCTACAACTCCCGTACGGGCTCGGGAGAGACGAAGCTTGAAAGCCATGCGTCCCCCAAAACACAACCCAACAAAGCCGCACTGCTTCTTAACACAGCGCGCATACAACCCGGAAGCCAGCCGCACCAATGTGTTGGAGGAAACACTGTGCACCTGGCGACCTGGTTAGTGTGCATTGCGCCCGGCCCGCCACAGGAGTCGCTAGTGCGCGATGAGACAAGGATATCCCTACCGGCCAAACCCTCCCTAACCCGAACGACGCTAGGCCAATTGTGTGTCGCCCCACGGACCTCCCGGTCGCGGCCAACCATACCATTTTTCAATTCCTCATCAATCCATGAGGATTTAAGTTTTGCAGTCATTTTTTTTATGGGTGCATGCTTATTAGTAACTGGAATAAGCACTTTCATAAATATGTCAAGTGCAGTGTCTGGTTTCTTTACATCAACAACATAGGAATCACTACAAAACGTATTGTATGACCTCTTATACACTATATTAGGCCCAGCCTTTGGAACTTTGGTTTTCCTATATATGGCTACTATATTGTGATCACTACATCCAATTGATTTGGATACTGCTTTAAAGCTAATTTCTGCTGCATTAGTAAAGATGTGATTAATACATGTTGATAATTTCATTCCTGTGCTGTTTGTAACTACCCTGGTAGGTTGACTGATAACCTGAGCCAGGTTGCAGCCACTGGTTACAGTTTGAAGCTTTTTCTTGAGTGGGCATCTTGATGAAAGCAGGTCAATATTTAAATCACCCAGAAAATAGCTCTCTGTTGATAACACATACATTATCAAGCATTTCACACGTTATCCAGATACGGACTGTTAGCACTTGGTCGCGGACGAGGATGTCTTGCTCCCAGACAGACTAAACAACTTCGTTGCTCGTTTTGAGGACAATACAGTGCCACTGACACGGCCCGCTACCAAAACCTGCGGACTCTCCTTCACTGCAGCTGACGTGAGTAAAAGATTTAAACGTGTTAACCCTCGCAAGGCTGCAGGCCCAGACGGCATCCCCAGCCGCGTCCTCAGAGCATGCGCAGACCAGCTGACTGGTGTGTTTTACGGACATATTCAATCAATCCTTATCCCAGTCTGCTGTTCCCACATGCTTCAAGAGGGCCACCATTGTTCCTGTTCCCAAGAAAGCTAAGGTAACTGAGCTAAACGACTATCGACCCATAGCACTCACTTCCGTCATCATGAAGTGCTTTGAGAGATTAGTCAAGGACCATATCACCTCCACCCTACCTGACACCCTAGACCCACTCCAATTTGCTTACCGCCACAATAGGTCCACAGACGACGCAATCGCAACCACACTGCACACTGCCCTAACCCATCTGGACAAGAGGAATACCTATGTGAGAATGCTGTTCATCGACTACAGCTCAGCATTTAACACCATAGTACCCTCCAAACTCGTCATCAAGTTCGAGACCCTGGGTCTCGACCCCGCCCTGTGCAACTGGGTACTGGACTTCCTGACGAGCCGCCCCCAGGTGGTGAGGGTAGGTAACAACATCTCCACGCCGCTGATCCTCAATACTGGGGCCCCACAGTAATATTGAAAACTGGAACAAAACAGGAAATTGTCTACAATTGGAGTGGAGGACACGTGTGTAAATCGTAATGAATGGCTTCTTTTTGGGATGCGGTTGTTGAGTAAGGATGGCGGTGTTGAAAATGGTGAAGTATGTGCTTGGAAAAGTGGAGTCTGTCAGAGTGACCAGAAGGGATCTTATTTTGATGAATTGTATTTCTGACGAGCCGACTGACGATTGGAGTGAGCCTCAAAAGAATCCGGACAACAGAAGTTTTGTGTTTGGAACTTCGGAGAAGAGCACCCGTCAAAGGTGTCATCTCATGGTGACGACGGATGTTCAGGTTGAATACCTGAAGACAATTCCTGGTGTGGTTGGTGCACGGCGTCTGACCCGCTGTGTGAATGGGGGGAAAAAAGAAAGTCTGTCAGTCCTGTTGTTTTTTGATAAAGAGCAATTACCGACACATGTGAAGCTTTGTTATGTAATATACGCTGTAAGAACTTTCATTCCCAAACCACTGCAGTGTAAGAATTGTAAAGGATTTGGCCATGTTTCAATTGTGTGCAGACAGAGTATACTGAAGAACGGTGTGTAGAAGGACGACGGTGTTGCAATTGTAGTGGGGATCATGATCCTGAGTTCCTGAAGTGGCCAGTAAAGGTGAAGGAAATTGAGCTGGCAAATGTTAGAACGGTCAATTGAATCTCCTATGGGGAGGCGATCAAAAGAATTGAGGAAACGAGTGATGCCAATGAAGAGATGGTAGTGGATATACCTACCACTGCTTGTAGTAAGTGTTTTCTGCCAGACAAAAGGTGGATTTTGTTGTGTTCATTGCCACAGTTATAAACTGTACAGCACAAGTCTCAAAGAAGTCGAAGAAACTAGACTATATTGTGGCTCCAGCAGAAATGGTTTTTGGACTCAGAAGACTTGCAGGTTCCCCTTGAGTTCAGGTGCCCCTTTAGCCTGTGTAGGGATCAGATCTTTTATTTCTTTTTAACAGAAGTTGTTTGATATACACTGCTCAAAAAAATAAAGGGAAGAGTAAAATAACACATCCTAGATCTGAATGAATGAAATATTCTTATTAAATACTTTTTTCTTTACATAGTTGAATGTGCTGACAACGAAATTACACAAAAATTATCAATGGAAATCAAATTTATCAACCCATGGAGGTCTGGATTTGGAGTCACACTCAAAATGAAAGTGGAAAACCACACTACAGGCTGATCCAACTTTGATGTAATGTCCTTAAAACAAGTCAAAATGAGGCTCAGTAGTGTGTGTGGCCTCCACGTGCCTGTATGACCTCCCTACAACGCCTGGGCATGCTCCTGATGAGGTGGCGGATGGTCTCCTGAGGGATCTCCTCCCAGACCTGGACTAAAGCATCCGCCAACTCCTGGACAGTCTGTGGTGCAATGTGGCGTTGGTGGATGGAGCAAGACATGATGTCCCAGATGTGCTCAATTGGATTCAGGTCTGGGGAACGGGCGGGCCAGTCCATAGCATCAATGCCTTCCTCTTGCAGGAACTGCTGACACACTCCAGCCACATGAGGTCTAGCATTGTATTGCATTAGGAGGAACCCAGGGCCAACCGCACCAGCATATGTTCTCACAAGGGGTCTGAGGATCTCATCTCGGTACCTAATGGCAGTCAGGCTACCTCTGGCGAGTACATGGAGGGCTGTGCCGCCCCCCAAAGAAATGCCACCCCACACCATGACTGACCCACCGCCAAACCGGTCATGCTGGAGGATGTTGCAGGCAGCAGAACGTTCTCCACGGCGTCTCCAGACTCTGTCACGTCTGTCACATGTGCTCAGTGTGAACCTGCTTTCATCTGTGAAGAGCACAGGGCGCCAGTGGCGAATTTGCCAAACTTGGTGTTTTCTGGAAAGTGCCAAACGTCCTGCACGGTGTTGGGCTGTAAGCACAACCCCCACCTGTGGACGTCGGGCCCTCATAGAACCCCCATGGAGTCTATTTCTGACCGTTTGAGCAGACACATGCACATTGGTGGCCTGCTGGAGGTCATTTTGCAGGGCTCTGGCAGTGCTCCTCCTGCTCCTCCTTGCACAAAGGCAGAGGTAGCGGTCCTGCTGCTGGGTTGTTGCCCTCCTACGGCCTAGTCCACGTCTCCTGATGTACTGGCCTGTCTCCTGGTAGCGCCTCCATGCTCTGGACACTACGCTGACAGACACAGCAAACCTTCTTGCCACAACTCGCATTGATGTGCCATCCTGGATGAGCTGCAATACCTGAGCCACTTGTGTGGGTTGTAAACTCCGTCTCATGCTACCACTAGAGTGAAAGCACCGCCAGCATTCAAAAGTGACCAAAACATCAGCCAGGAAGCATAGGAACTGAGAAGTGGTCTGTGGTCACTACCTGCAGAACCACTCCTTTATTGGGGGTGTCTTGCTAATTGCCTATAATTTCCACCTGTTGTCTATTCCATTTGCACAACAGCATGTGAAATTTATTGTCAGCGTTTCTTCCTAAGTGGATAGTTTGATTTCACAGAAGTGTGATTGACTTGGAGTTACATTGTGTTGTTTAAGTGTTCCCACTATTTTTTTGAGCAGTGTATATACACAGTGTAAGTCAAAACTTTACATACACTTAGGTTGGTGTCATTAAAACTAGTTTTTCAACCACTCCACAAATTTCTTGTTAACAAACTATAATTTGGCAAGTTGCTTTGGACTTTGTGCATGACACAAGACATTTTTCCAACAATTGTTTACAGACAGATTATTTGACTTATAATTCACTGCATCACAATTCCAGTGGGTCAGAAGTTTAAATACACTAAGTTGACTGTGCCTTTAAACAGCTTGGACAATTCCAGAAAATGATGTCATAGCTTTAGAAGCTTCTGATAGGCTAATTGACATAATTTGAGTCAATTGGGGGTGTACCTGTGGATGTATTTCAAGGCCTACCTTCAATCAAACTCAGTGCCTCTTTGCTTGACATCATGGGAAAATCAAAAGAAATCAGCCAAGACCTCAGAAAAAAATTGTAAACCTCCACAAGTCTGGTTCATCCTTGGGAGCAAATTCCAAATGCCTGAAGGTACCACGTTCATCTGTACAAACAATAGTACGCAAGTATAAACACCATGGGACCACGCAGCCGTCATACTGCTCAGGAAGGAGACGTGTTCTGTCTCCTAGAGATGAACATACTTTGGTGCGAAAAGTGCAAATCAATCCCAGAACAACGGCAAAGGACCTTGTGAAGATGCTGGAGGAAACCGGTACAAAAGTATCTACAAGCTTGTGGAAGGCTCCCCGAAACATTTACCCAAGTTAAACAATTAAAAGGTGATGCTTCCAAATACTAATTGAGTGTATGTAAACTTCTGACACACTGGGAATGTGATTAAAGAAATAAAAGTTGAAATAAATAATTCTCTCTTCTATTATTCTGAAATTTCACATTTTTTAAAATAAAGTGGTGATCATAACTGACCTAAAACAGGGAATTTCTACTAGGATTAAATGTCAGGAATCGTGAAACTGAGTTTAAATGTATTTGGCTAAGGTGTATGTAAACTTCCAACTTCGACTTTATGTATACTATATATATATAGTGGCAGACCAGGGGGTTTGGTCAAAACGTTTACACAGATCAGACACGGACAGAGTCTCAATTTCAAGCTCAGTTTCAAAGGTGTTTATTAAAATAATAGACCAAAAGAAAAGAATTAGGTCTCCCCCAAGAGACCCTCTCCGGTATACCGTCTTCTGGGCTCTGGTACCGTCAGCAACTATATGGGAGTCCTTTCCTCCCCCAGTCTCTCCCCTGTGTGCTGCCCTTCTGGCAGCTTTGTGGGATTTGTACAGCTGGTGGGCAATCAGCCCCAATTATTCCTGGCCGGAGATCTCGTCGAGACCTGGCTCGTCCAGCAGATGGAGCCATCACCTCGTGATGTATACTCCGTCTGTCACCAGGCCTCGACGAGTCTCCCCCTGGTGGCTGACCTGCTGTATGTCACAATATATATATCTTTTTTTTGGTGTTTCATTTTTTGGGTGCATAGTAGGTGGTGGGATGCACATTAAATTGTGTAATTGCCAATAAATCATATAAGTGCATGTTAGAGCAGAAACTATACCACGAAGTCCAAAAAACTGTCTGAAAATCGCCAAGATAGAATTGTGATGAGGCATATATCTGGGGAAGTGTATAAAACTATTTCTAGAGTGTTGAAAGTTTCCAAGAGCACAGTAGTCTCCATCAATAGGAAATTGAAAAAAATATGGAACTACCCAGACTCTGCCTAGCTCTGTCCGTCAGAGATCCTACAGAGTTCCTTGGCTGAGATGGAAGAACCTGCCAGAAGGACAACGGTCTCTACAGCACTTGACCAATCTGGGCTTTATGGGAGAGTGGCCAGATGGAAGCCACTCCTAAGGAAAGAGGCACATGACAGCACGCCAGGAGTTTGTAAAACGGCACATGAAAGACAGAGCACAAGGAAAATGTAAGATAAGACAAAAATGTAACTATTTGGCCTGAATGCAAAGTGCTATGTCTGGAGAAAACAGGCACAACTCATCACCTGTCTAACACCATCCCAACCGTGAAGCATGTTGGTGGCAGCATCCTGCTATGGGGATGCTTTTCAGCGGCAGGGACTGGGAGACTGGTACGGATAGAGGGAACAATGAATGGTGCCAAATTACAAGCAAATCCTTAATGAGAACCTGCCTCAGAGTGCAAACAACCTTAGACTAGTGCAGAGATTTATGTTCCAACAGGACAATGACCCCAAGCATACAGCCAAAGCAACACGAATGGCTTCAGAACAAGAATGTGAAAGTCACTGAGTGGCCCAGCCAAAGCCCAGGCATGAATACCATTGAAAAACTTGAAGATTGCTGTTCACCACCGCTCCAACTTAAAAGAGCTTGACATAATCTGCAAGGAAGAATGAGAGAAAATTCCCAAATCCAGATGTGCAAAGCTGATACATACCCAAGACAACGCATAGCTGTAATCGCCTACAAAGGTGCTTCTACAAAGTATTGACTCAGGGGTGTGAATACTTATGTAAATTAGATATTTCTGTATTTCATTTTCAATACATTTGCTAAAATGTATAAACATGTTTTCACTTTGTGATTATGGGGTGTTGTGTGTAGATGGGTGAGAATATTATTATATTTTTTTGTATACTTTCAGGCTGTAACACAATGTGGAATAAGTCAAGGGGTATGAATACTTTCTGACAGCACTGTATGTAGTTTAATGTAGAGCAACCAGTGCAGCAAATAAGATAACAATTCATTGACAATATATTTACTGCAGACACCCCTTTTTTGTACAATGGATATCTTATGATGTTGAACAATAAAATACACTAGACAATATATACAAAAGTATGTGGACACCCCTTCAAATGAGTGGATTTGGCTATTTCAGCCACACCCATTGCTGACAGGTGTATAAAATCGAGCACACAGCCATGCAATCTCCAAAGACAAACATTGGCAGTAGAATGGCGTTACTGAAGAGCTCAGTGACTTTCCATGTGGCATCATCACAGGTCGGTTTGTCAAATTTCTGCCCTGCTAGAGCTGCCCCGGTCAACTATTTAATTCTTTTTTTTATTTCACTTTTATTTAACCTGGTAAGCTAGTTGAGAACAAGTTCTCATTTGCAACTGCAACATGGCCAAGATAAAGCATATCAGTTCGACACATACAAAAACACTGAGTTACACATGGAATGAACAAAACATACAGTCAATAATACAGTAGAAAAAAAAGTCTATATACAGTGAGTGCAAATAAGGGAGTTAAGGCAATACATAGGCCATGGTGGAGAAGTAATTACAATATAGCAATTAAACACTGGAATGATAGATGTGCAAGTAGAGATACTGTGGTGCAAAAGGAGCAAAATAAATAAATACAGTATAGGAATGAGGTAGATAGATGGGCTGTATACAGATGGGCTATGAACAGGTGCAGTGATCTGTGAGCTGCTCTGACAGATGGTTCTTAAAGTTAGTGAGGGAGATGGGAATCTCCAGCTTCAGTGATTTTTGCAGTTCGTTCCCGTCAGTGGCAGCAGAGAACTGGAAGGAAAGACGACCAAGGAGGAATTGGCTTTGGGGGTGACCATTGAGATATACCTGCTGGAGTGTGTGCTACGAGTGGGTGCTGCTATGGTGACCAGTGAGCTGAGATAAGGCGGGGCTTTACCTAGCAGAGACTTGTAGATAACCTGTAGCCAGTGGGTTTGGCGACGAGTATGAAGCGAGGGGCAGCCAATGAGAGCGTACAGGTCGCAGTGGTGGGTAGTATATGGGGCTTTGGTGACCAAACAGATGGCACTGTGATAGACTACATCCAGTTTGCTGAGTGTTGGAGGCTATTTTATAGATGACATCGCCGAAGTCAAGGATCGGTAGGATGGTCAGTTTCACGAGGATATGTTTGGCAGCATGAGTAAAGCTTTGTTGCGAAATAGGAAGCCGATTCTAGATTTAATCTTTGATTGGAGATGCTTAATGTGAGTCTGGAAGGAGAGTTTACAGTCTAGCCAGACACCTAGGTATTTGTAGTTATCCACGTATTCTAAGTCAGAGCCGTCCAGAGTAGTGATGCTGGATGGGCGGGCAGGTGCCGGCAATGATCGGTTGAATAGCATGCATTTAGTTTTATTTGCGTTTAAGAGCAGTTGGAGGCCACGGAAGGCGAGTTGTATGGCATTGAAGCTCGTCTGGAGGTTAGTTAACACAGTGTCCAAAGAAGGGCCAGAAGTATACAGAATGGTGTCGTCTGCGTAGAGGTGGATTAGAGAATCACCAGCAGCAAGAGCGACATCATTGATGTATACAGAGAAGAGAGTCGGCCCGGGAATTGAACCCTGTGGCACCCCCATAGAGACTGCCAGAGGTCCGGACAACAGGCTGTCCGATTTGACACACTGAGCTCTATCAGAGAAGTAGTTGGTGAACCAGGTGAGGCAATCATTTGAGAAATCAAGGCTGTTGAATCTGCCAATAAGAATGTGGTGATTGACAGAGTCGAAAGCCTTGGCCAGGTCGATGAATACACCTGCACATTAATGTCTCTTATCGATGGCGGTTATGATATCGTTAAGGACCTTGAGCATGGCTGAGGTGCACCCATGACCAGCTCGGAAACCAGATTGCATAGCGGAGAAGGTACGATGTGATTGGTCAGTAATGGCCAGTAATCTGTTTGTTAACTTGGCTTTCGAAGACCTTAGAGATGCAGGGTAGGATAAATATAGGTCTGTAGCAGTTTGGGTCTAGAGTGTCTCCCCCTTTGAAAAGGGGGATGACCACGGCAGCTTTCCAATCTTTGGGAATCTCAGACGATACAAAAGAGAGGTTGAACAGGCTAGTAATAGGGGTTGCAACAATTTCAGCAGATAATTTAAGAAAGAGAGGGTCCAGATTGTCTAGCCCGGATGATTTGTAGGGGTCCAGATTTTGCAGCTCTTTCAGAACATCAGCTATCTGGATATCGGTGAAGGAGAAATGGTGGGGGCTTGGGCGGGTTGCTGTGGAGGATGCCGGGCAGTTGACCAGGGTAGGGGTAGCCAGGTGGAAAGCATGGCCAGCCATAGAGAAATGCTTATTGAAATTCTCAATTATAGTGGATTTGTCGGTTGTAACAGTGTTTCCTAGCCTCAGAGCAGTGGGCAGCTGGGAGGAGGTGCTCCATGGACTTTACAGTGTCCCAGAACTTTTTTGAGTTTGTACTGCAGGATGCAAATTTCTGTTTAAAAAAGCTAGCCTTAGCTTTCCTAACTGCCTGTGTATATTGGTTCTTAACTTCCCTGAAAATGTGCATAACACTGGGGCTATTCGATGCTAATGCAGAACGCCACAGGATGGTTTTGTGCTGGTCAAGGGCAGACAGGTCTGGAGTGAACCAAGGGCTATATCTATTCCTGGTTCTACATTTTTTGAACGGGGCATGCCTATTTAAGATGGTGAGGAAGGCACTTTTAAAGAATAACCAGGCATCCTCTACTGTCGGGATGAGGTCAATGTTGTTCCAGGATACCCCGGCCAGGTCGATTAGAAAGGCCTGCTCGCAGAAGTGTTTTAGGGAGCGTTTGACAGTGATGAGGGGTGGTCGTTTGCTCGCAGACCCATTACGGATGCAGGCAATGAGGCAGTGATCGCTGAGATCTTGGTTGAAAACAGCAGAGGTGTATTTGGAGGGTGAGTTAGTTAGGATGATATCTATGAGGGTGCCCGTGTTTAGGGATTTGGGGTTATATCTGGTAGGTTCATTGTGGCTAGGCCCCAAGTTGTGTGAGATTGAGGGCATCAAGCTTAGATTGTAGGATGGCCAGGGTGTTAAGCATGTCCCAGTTTAGGTCACCTAGCAGCACGAGCTCAGAAGATAGATGGGGGGCAATCAATCAAACCACCCTCAGCTGGGGGCAGAAGGAGGTCTATAGCAGGCGGCAACAGTGAGAGACTTGTTTCTGAAAAGGTACATTTTTAGAAGTAGAAGCTCAAATTGTTTGGGTACAGACCTGGATAGTAAGACAACCTGCAGAGTTCAATCTTTGCAGTAAATTGCAACACCGCCCCCTTTGGCAGTTCTATCTTGTCGGAAAATGTTATAGTTAGGAATGGAAATTTTAAGGTTTTTGGTGGTCTTCCTAAGCCAGGATTCAGACACGGCTAGGACATCTGGATTGGTGGAGTGTGCTAGGGCAGTGAATAAAACAAATTTAGGGAGGAGGCTTCTAATGTTAACATGCATGAAACCAAGGCTTTTACGGTTGCAGAAGTCAACAAATGAGAGAGCCTGGGGGATGGGAGTGGGGGTAGACACTGCAGGGCCTGGATTAACCTCTACATCATCAACTATAAGCACTGTTATTGTGAAGTGGAAACATCTAGGAGCACCAACGACTCAGCCACGAAGTGGTAGGCCACACAAGCTCACGTAACAGGGCCACCAAGTGCTGAAGCGCGTAGCGCTAAAAATCGTCTGTCCCCGGTTACAGCACTCACTACAGAGTTCCAAACTTCTTCTGGAAGCAAAGTCAGCACAAGAACTGTTCGTCATGAGATTCATGAAATGGGTTTCCATGGCCGAGCAGCAGCACACAAGCCTAAGATCACCATGCGCAATGCAAAGCTTCGTCTGGAGTAGTGTAAAGCTCGTGGACTTTGGAGAAGTGGAAACGCCTTCTCCGGAGTGATGACTCAAGCTTCACCGTCTGGCAGTCTGATGGACGATTTTGGATTTGGCGGATGCCAGGAGAACACTACCTTTCCAATGCATAGTGCCAAATGTTTGATGGAGGAGGAATAATGGTCAGGGGCTGTTATTCAGTTCGGGCTAGGCCCCTTAGTTCAAGTAAAGGGAAATCTTAATGCTACAGCATACAATGACATTCTAGACAATTATATTTTGTGGTCACAGTTTGGGGAAGGCCCTTTCCTGTTTTAGCTTGACAATGCCCCTGTGCACAAAGCGAGGTCCATACAGAATGGTTTGTTGAGATCATTGTGGAAGAACTTGACTGGCCTGCACAGAGCCCTGACCTCGACCCTATTGAACATCTTTGGGATGAATTGGAACACCGACTGTGAGCCAGGCCTAATCCCCCAACATCAGTGTCTGACCTCACTAATACTCTTGTGGCTGAATGTAAACAAGTCCCCACAGGTATGTTCCAACATCTAGTGAAGATATTCCCAGAAGAGTGGAGGCTGTTATAGCAGCAAAGGGGGGACCGACTCCATATCCCATGATTTTGGAATGAATGTTCGATGAGCAGGTGTCCACATACTTTGTAGTGTATATTTATGTGTGAATGTGGTACTCAAATGAGCATGTGACATGTAAATGAATGACTGGAAACCTGAATGCCATAATCATAGTTTCTGTTTCAGATGAAGGCTGAGAAAATGGCAGTCAAACAGAAGGCATCATCATCAAGAGGAAGACCATCCACCAAACCAGCCAGCCTACCATCCACCAAACCAACCACCTCCCTATGCAGTAAGCAACCTACCAAACAGCCTACCAAATAATTGACCAAACTGGAGAAGAGGACGAACACACTTAGTTTAATGAGGTATTCCACTCCACACAGATAATGATATAATTGCACTATGGATAATAGATCATCAAACAGTCTCACCTGGGGAAATGATCATTAGATCATAAACATCAAGGCTTTTGTGATGTTTCCAAGATCAATTGACAATAAATGTTCAAATCCATGTTGATTCTTTTACCACCTTCCACTCGGACCTCATTCTCAGGGTTTCTTTTGTTTTAATTTGTTGATAGTTTCACCTCACTAAATAACACTGGTTCTACCTGCACTGTACCATTCAAAAACAGGATATGGAAAATGCGTTCATTTTATTGATCAGGATGCCCTTACTGTAATCAACTACAGATAAAGACATGGAAAGCCAAGAGGCCAATCAGTGTCATGCTAGCAATTTAATTAACAAAAAGCCAAGGATGAACACACACACACACAGACTGGCAGAGGACTGAGGATGTGTCTATATAACAGTGCATCCTAGTACTCACTAAAAATTTACTAATGTGGTCAAGAAATCAACTCATTTCCTCATCAATTAACTGATCGATCCAATCAGTGCACTATTTTGAGTGTGGACGTTTAGCACAGGGTCAGTCACAGTTATTAACAGTTTTGTTACAACCCAAATTGTTACAACCTAAATGGCACCCTATTCCCTATATAGTGCACTACTTTTGACCAGGGCCTATGGGGATCCATAGGGGCCTATGGGCTTTTGTCAAAAGTAGTGCACTATATAGGGAATAGGGTGCCATTTGGGACGTAGGCCTTGGAATATTGATTTGCTCAGTCCTTTGGACGTTTCTAAACTCAGAAAAAAAAGAAATGTCCTCTCAATCCGATGATGCTGTGACACACCGCCCCAGACCATGACAGACCCTCCACCTCCAAATCGATCACACTCCAGAGTACAGGCCTCGGTGTAACGCTCATTCCTTCGATGAAAAACACAAATTTGACCATCACCCCTGGTGAGACAAAACCGCGACTCGTCAGTGAAGATCACTTTTTGTCAGTCCTGTCTGGTCAGCGACGGTGGGTTTGTGCCCATAGACGACGTTGTTGCCGGTGATGTCTGGTGAGGACCTGCCTTACAACAGGCCTACAAGCCCTCAGTCCAGCCTCTCTCAGCCTATTGCGGACAGTCTGAGCAGTGATGGAGGGATTGTGCATTCCTGATGTAACCCGGGCAGTTGTTGTTGCCATCCTGTACCTGTCCCGCAGGTGTGATGTTTGGATGTACCAATCCTGTGCAAGTGTTGTTACACGTGGTCTGCCACTGCGAGGACGATCAGCTCTCCGTCCTGTCTCCCTATAGCGCTGTCTTAGGCGTCTCACAGTACGGACATTGCCATTTATTTCCCTGGCCACATCTGCAGTCCTCATGCATCCTTGCAGCATGCCTAAGGCATCTTCGCGCAGATGAGCAGGGACCCTGGGCATCTTTCTTTTGGTGTTTTTCAGAGTCAGTAGAAAGGCCTCTAGTGTCCTAAGTTTTCATAACTGTGACCTTAATTGCCTACCGTCTGTAAGCTGTTAGTGTCTTAACGACTGTTCCACAGGTGCATGTTCATGAATTGTTTATGGTTCATTGAACAAGCATGGGAAACAGTGTTTAAACCCTTTACAATGAAGATCTGTGAAGTTATTTAGATTTTTACGAATTCTCTTGGAAAGACAGGGTCCGGAAAAAGGGCTGTTTATTTTTTTGCTAAGTTTGTGTAAAATGTCTACGTAAAAGTCCTAAAGTTTGGCACTGTATGTAGATAAAGGATATGCATTCACATACGACATCTCATGCTGTTTCACTAACCTGAGATCACACAGCACATACAGAGTTATGGAAATATTTCAAACATTAAATGACACCCAAATGTGATACACAGAATAAAATAGAAAATGTATTTCAGAGGAGCTACCGTGCATATCAATATGCAGAAAGATGTAAGGATTAATTAATCAAATTCTTCATGGCAGATCAGTGTTCATGGAAACAGGTTTAATCCAGAGTTTAAATGGAATAATGAGCAATGCTCCTTCACAGGCAACCTTTAATGTTTTAGTAAAGATTCACATGTTCTCTACATGTCGGGCCTGAGTCCAAGTCACACTGAATCGCTCTCTGATTGGTGTGGCTGCATCACTGAACATGGTCACATCACATGTGTCGTCATCCTGGTAGTCACCGGTTGAGTTGTGCCTCGTGTGTGTGTGTGCGCGCGTGTGCACATGTGTGTGTGTGTTGAACAGGTGTTAGTGGAGGGTAGCGGGATGTTGGTGAGGTGCGGTGCGGTGCGAGGGTGGCACGGTTGCACCTGTGTCCTCCTGGTGTGGGACCGAAGAGGAAGCCAGTGGAAGAGATCTTGTCTGAAAGCTGACACTTTGATTTCAGTTGTGTGATGTCAGGAATATCAGGACACTCACACACACACACACACACACACACACACACACACACACACACAGAGTGTTGGTCGCAAAGTAGAAATACAAGGAAATCATCAGGAAATTGTATGTGTAGTAGATGGGGATGTGTGAAACTTGCTCCTCAGCCTGAAGTGTCCCCACTTGTTCCAGTGAATAGCTAGCTTTTCGCGTGGCGCCGACTGTTAGGACGCTTCAGGAGAGCGGTCACTTGGCAGAGGTCCCGAGTTTGTTCCAGGTATGGGCCGAATCGGGAGGAAGTGGTACTCGCAAAGCAAGCAGCAATGACGTCCTTTACATATGCCTATTTCTACATGTCAGCATTTCAAATAAAATACATACGATCTGGGCCTGGTTTCCAAAATTCATCTTAATGTAGACTATTCTGTTTAGCGTAATTGCCTCGCCATAGCTACCCTATTCATGGCTGAAAGTTAATTGGTAGGGATTGACTTTGATCGTCAACTGAAGAGGAGCATGACTACCTCTACTCCTCTATTGCCATGGGAACCACTCTTATCTTCACTGACTGGGCCCTTCACCTGGAATCAGACAGCAACAACAAGAGATTAAGAGGTAAATTACTCTGATGGTAAACTCTCTATACAACAACATGACAGGTTGTAACTCACAGGTTTAATTGGAGCTGTTTTTATATGCCCACAGGAGGAGAGGAAGGAGAGGGAAAGAATTGTAACGTGCAGTTTGGATGGTTCGGAGAGTGTAAAAGCAACTATAAGGACAATTAAGACTAGATTGGCAGCATGAAGGAAAGCTTATCATACGTGAAGCGTCCACCATCTCACTAATCCATGATCATCAACTCCAATGTTCCACTCTTACAGAATTAAAGAACCACAATGAGGTGAGGTGACACACAAATAATTAGGGAATATCTTCAACAATTCAGCCCATATCTCACATTTGAGTTAGGACCTGGTCCATTTTCTGGCTTCCTAACCTCTCTACTCTACTGAGGCAACAGACCAACATGTTCTATGGCTCTCCCTGAATTGTTGTGAAGACAGGATGATTTTACATTTTGCAATGCTTTCTCTTTCTAAGCAACATTGGTTTGTTTTTTTCTCTCCAAGATCTTTGTCAAACAAATAGAACGATTTGTCCTACCCCGTCATACAACAAAGGACCAGAATCCAATAGAACGATGTGTCCTACCCCGTCATACAACAAAGGACCAGAATCCAATAGAACGATGTGTCCTACCCCGTCATACAACAAAGGACCAGAATCCAATAGAACGATGTGTCCTACCCCGTCATACAACAAAGGACCAGAATTCAATAGAACGATGTGTCCTACCCCGTCATACAACAAAGGACCAGAATCCAATAGAACGATGTGTCCTACCCCGTCATACAACAAAGGACCAGAATCCAATAGAACGGTGTGTCCTACCCCGTCATACAACAAAGGACCAGAATCCAATAGAACGGTGTGTCCTACCCCGTCATACAACAAAGGACCAGAATCCAATAGAACGATGTGTCCTACCCCGTCATACAACAAAGGACCAGAATCCAATAGAACGATGTGTCCTACCCCGTCATACAACAAAGGACCAGAATCCAATAGAACGATGTGTCCTACCCCGTCATACAACAAAGGACCAGAATCCAATAGAACGATGTGTCCTACCCCGTCATACAACAAAGGACCAGAATCCAATAGAACGATGTGTCCTACTCCGTCATACAACAAAGGACCAGAATCCAATAACTTCAAAGCTCCATTTTCTAATGGAGATACTTGGAAAATGCTGTGATTTCACGGGGGCTGTTTGTTTTGAGTATTTCGATCGCCGCAACCGTTTTCAGGATCTTTGAAGGATATGAGGATGTATGATGGAAGGATGGAGAAAAAGAGTGAAGGAATGAGGACTAAAATAATGTTTTTGTTTATTCACAAAGCGTTCTGGTGTCAAAGAGAAGGTGACGTCGTGAAGCTGTGTAAAATCAATATCAATTCCTGACTAAAATATGACTTCTATATCAAACCACACACACACATAGTCCCCCCCAACACCCCCACCCACCCACCCACACTCCTAATCTGTATGTAGAAACTATACCCAAAGTCTGAGTAAGACTGAAAGCAATTGCACACCCTTCAGTCCTACTCAGACAATTAAGGTAGCGTCTCAACCGGTGGAGAACAAGGACTAGTGTTACGGATACAGTTATCCTGTGTGTATGTGTATCCTGTGTGTGTGTTTCTTTTCTCTCCTTCTCCCCTCACAGGTGAAAATCATCACTCCCCAATCAGTCAACAATCAATCATCAATCAGAAGACACACCTCCTCCTATTTCCTACCCTATCACAGTTCCTTCCCCATGGTTTAAAAACCCCATCATTTGTTTGTTCTAGAGCTCAATCTCTCTGTAAATGCCATGTCTGTAGGTCTCTGTGTTTCACTCTCGCTTTGTGTCTTAACCTCTCTTTTGTTTAAGCACCTCCCTAGCACTTTGTCATCACCTGTGAGTATTGTTTTTGGTTATGGTGTTTGTTTGTTGCTGGTGGGAAAAGGGGGAAACCAAGACAAGTCGCCCATGGGCATACACTACCCGTAGGTGAACTTTGTTAAATACACTAGTTAGAACTGGGCGGACCACCCACTGTATTTTTGGTTAGTCAGCTGTTGTTAAAGTAGGCTAGTCTAGCTTAGGGGTGTTTTTGAATACTTATTGTTTCTTTCCTTGGGTCCAGCTCAGCCCCTTTTCCTGCTCCCCCCATTACCGTGTGTTTATAAATAAACCTGGAGTTTGACGGTAGATTTCTGTTGTCGTGGTTATTTCGTTCACACTTTTACTTTGTCACAATAATAATTTGCATGAGTTATGTTACGGGTCTCATTTACCATCCCCCCTAGACTGTCGGGCCAAAAGGGATTCGTAACAACTAGTTAGAAGCATTAAAGTAGCTGGAAGGAAGTCTCTGATTATGCATCTAATGGGAAGTATTTTACACACCTCTCATTGGAGGTGATTCTCAAATGTGTAGGCACAAAATCAAGTGATGGGATGCTCTCTGACTTGAGTGAGAGGACAAGAAAGACAGTAGAGGGAGAGGGCTGAAGGGAGAGGTAAAATGAAAAACAAAGAAGTGGGGGGGGGGGAGAAATAAAAAGAGAGAGGGATTTTTCCCCCACCTTTTATTTAACCAGGTAGGCTAGTTGAGAACAATTTCTCACTGTCCAGGGTGGTGATGTTAGTCGGGCGGGTGGGGGCGGGCAGCGAACGGTTGAAAAGCATGCATTTGCTTTTACTAGCGTTTAAGAGCAGTTGGAGGCCACGGAAAGAGTGTTGTATGGCATTGAAGCTCGTTTGGAGGTTAGTTAGCAGAGTGTTCAAGGAAAGGCCAGAAGTATACAGAATGGTGTCGTCTGAGTAGAGGTGGATCAGGGAATCGCCCGCAGCAAGAGCGACATCATTGATATATACAGAGAAAAGAGTCGGCCATTGAACCCTGTGGTACCCCCATAGAGACTGCCAGAGGTCCGGACATGGCTGAGCGTGGCTGAGGTGCACCCGTGACTGGCTCGGAAGCCGTATTGCACAGCGGAGAAGGTATGGTGGGATTCGAAATGGTCAGTGATCTGTTTATTTACTTGGCTTTCAAAGACTTTAGATGGGCAGGGCAGGATGGATATAGGTCTGTAACAGTTTGGGTCTAGAGTGTCTCCCCCTTTGAAGAGGGGGATGACCGCAGCAGCTTTCCAATCTTTAGGGATCTCAGACGATACGAAAGAGAGGTTGAACAGGCTGGTAATAGGGGTTGCAACAATGGCGGCGGATAGTTTTAGAAAGAGAGGGTCCAGATTGTCTAGCCCAGCTGATTTGTACGGGTCCAGGTTTTGCAGCTCTTTCAGAACATCTGCTGTCTGGATTTGGGTGAAGGAGAAGCTGGGGAGGCTTGGGCGAGTAGTTGCGGGGGGGGGGGGAGTTGTTGGCCGGGGTTGGAGTAGCCAGGAGGAAGGCATGGCCAGCCGTTGAGAAATGCTTATTGAAATTTTCGATTTTCATGGATTTATTAGTGGTGACCGTGTTACCTAGCCTCAGTGCAGTGGGCAGCTGGGAGGAGGTGCACTTGTTCTCCATGGACGTTACAGTGTCCCAAAACCTTTTGGAGTTGGAGCTACAGGATGCGAATTTCTGCTTGAAAGCTAGCCTTTGCTTTCCCATGTTAACGGATTTAGGGTTGTACTTGGTGGGTTTGAGATTTAGGGCATCTAGCTTAGATTGTAGGACTGCCGGGGTGTTAAGCATATCCCAGTTTAGGTCACCTAACAGCACGAACTCTGAAGCTAGATGTGGGGCGATCAATTCACAAATGGTGTCCAGGGCACAGCTGGGAGCGGAGGGGGTCGATAGCAGGCGGCAACAGTGAGAGACTTATTTCTGGAGAGATTCATTTAAAATGAGAAGTTCAAACTGTTTGGGTATAGACCTGGAAAGTATGACAGAACTTTGCAGGCTATCTCTGCAGTAGATTGCAACTCCTCCCCCTTTGGCAGTTCTATCTTGACGGAAAATGTTGTAGTTGGGTATGGAAATCTCAGAATTGTTGGTGGCCTTCCTAAGCCAGGATTCAGACACGGCAAGGACATCAGGGTTGGCGGAGTGTGCTAAAGCAGTGAGTAAAACAAATTTAGGGAGGAGGCTTCTGATGTTGACATGCATGAAACCAAGGTTTTTTCGATCACATAAGTCAACAAATGAGGGTGCATGGGGACACGCGGGGCCTGGGTTTACCTCCACATCACCCGCGGAACAGAGGAGGAGTAGTATGAGGGTGCGGCTAAAGGCTATCAAAACTGGTCGCCTAGAGCGTTGTGGACAAAAAGTCAAAGGAGCAGATTTCTGGGCGTGGTAGAATAGATTCAGGGCATAATGTGCAGACAGGGGTATGGTGGGGTGCGGGTACAGCGGAGGTAAGCCCAGGAACTGAGTGATGATAAGAGAGGTTGTATCTCTGGTTATAATGGGTGAGGTCCCCGCATGTGTGGGAGGTGGGACAAAGGAGGTATAAGAGGTATAATGAGTGGAACTAGGGGCTCCGCAGTAAACTAAAACAATGATAACTAACCTAAACAACAGTATACAAGGCATATTGCCATATGAGAGAGACATACAGCGAGGCATAAAGTAATCACAGGTGTTGATTTGGAGAGCTAACTAAGACAACAACGGGTGAAACAACAACAGCTAATCAGCTAAAACAACAACAGTTAAATGGTGATGACTGGGCAGAGAGGGTCAGTTAACTACACACAGAGCCTGAGTTTGCGGCTGGGGCCGAAAGATAAAAAATGTAAAACATTCATGAGAGGATGAGAGGAACGGTGGTGTTTCTTTAGATTAGAAGCCAGTTGATCCACTGCTATCTCTGTCCATTCTCTACCTCATCATCACATGGCACCCTGTTCCCTGTATGGTGCACTACTTTTGACCAGGGTCCATAGGGGTTTGGTCAAGAGTAGTGCACTACTTAGAGAATAGGTTGCCATTTCAGATGCATCCTAAACCATTTCACTATTTAAAACCCTCTCAAAACCCTTTCACTCACCCAGAATACACAGAATAAAGATGAAATGAGAGTAACAAGAACAGAAAGAGATTTTGACAGGAAGAATTTAAAAGACAGACAGACAAAGGAAGAGAGGACGAGAATAAGTATAGGAAAATGTGAAAGAGAAAGTGATAACGGTGTGAGTGGCTGTCTGTCTCTGTCTGCCTGTCTGTCACAAGCCTTCCATTCTCACACAAGGAAGAGTTGTGCACCTACTGGAACGTCCATGTAGTAGTTAAACCTTGTCTAACACCAGCCAAACACAATCACTTTCTTCCTTCCCCATGAAAGCATCACCCTTGAGACTGAAGATAACAAAGTGCTTTTTAATGCATTTGATGGACACTTAATTAGTCTGTAAAACCTTCAAATAAATGCTATTCAGGTGTAATGTGACTGTCTGTGTTAATCAAGTGGTTGGCATGTACTTTACTGTCAAGACCAATAGTTAGTGTGATGAAATTCATCTACATCTATTCGACAGAGACATATACCGTTTCTTCAGAAAGTATCCACACCCCTGGACTTTTTCCACATTTTGTTGTGTTGCAAAGTGGGATTCAAATGGATTTAATTGTAATTGTTTGTTAACGATCTAAACAAAATACCCTGTAATATCAAAGTGGAAGAAAAATTCTTAACATTTTATTTAAAAAATATCTTGATTAGATCAATATTCAACCCCCTAAGTCAATACATGTTAGAATCACTTTTGGCAGCTATTACAGCTGTGAGTGTTTCTGGGTAATTCTCCTGGAGCTTTCCACACCTGGATTGTACAACATTTGCCTATTATTCTTTAAAGGATTCTTCAAGCTCTGTCAAGTTGGTTGATGATCATTGCTAAACAGACATTTTCAAGTCTTGCCATAGATTTTCAATACGGTTTATGTCAAAACTGTAATTAGGTCACTCAGGAGCATTCAATGTCGTCTTGATAAGCAACTCCAGTGTACACTGAACAAAAATATAAACGCAACATGCAACAATTTCTAATATTTTTACAATTCATATCAGGAAATCAGTCGATTGAAATAAATTCATTAGGCCCTAATTTATGGATTTTACATGACTGGGAATACAGATATGCATCTGTTGGTCACAGATACCTTTAAAAAAAAGTAGGGGTGTGGATCAGAAAACCAGTCAGTATCTAGTGTGACCACCATTTGCCTCATGCAGGACGACACATCGCCTTTGCATATAGTTCATAGGGCTGTTGATTGTGGCCTGTGGATTGTTGTCCCAATCCTCTTCAATGGCTGTGCGAAAGTTGCTGGATATTGGTGGGAATTGGAACACTCTTTCGTACATGTCGATCCATAGCATTCCACACATACTCAATGTCTGGTGAGTATGCAGGCCATGGAAGAGCTGGGACGTTTTCAGCTTCCAGGAATTGTGTCCAGATCCTTGCACATTATCATGCTGAAACATGAAGTGATGGCGGCGGATAAATGGCAGAACAATGGATCTCATCACATTATCTCAGTGCATTCAAATTTCCATAGATACAGTGCAATTTATGCCAGCAGCATACCACCCTGCATATCACTGCTGGCTTGCTTCTGAAGCTAAGCAGGGTTGGTCCTGGTCAGTTCCTGGATGGGAGACCAGATGCTGCTGGAAGTGGTGTTGGAGGGCCAGTAGGAGGCACTCTTTCCTCTTGTCTAAAAAAATGTCCCAATGCCCCATGGCAGTGATTGGGGACGCTGCCCTGTGTAGGGTGCCGTCTTTCGGATGGGACGTTAAACGGGTGTCCTGACTCTCTGAGGTCATTAAAGATCCCATGGCACTTATCGTAAGAGTAGGGGTGTTAACCCCAGTGTCCTGGCTAAATTCCCAATCTGGCCCTCAAACCATCACGGTCACCTAATAATCCCCAGTTTACAATTGGCTCATTCATCCCCCTCCTCTTCCCTGTAACTATTCCCCAGGTTGTTGCTGCAAATGAGAACGTGTTCTCAGTCAACTTACCTGGTAAAATAACGAATAAATAATTGAGTTCGTTGTCCGTAGCGTATGCCTGCTCATACCATAACCCCACCGCCACTATGGGGTACTCCTGTTCAAAACATTCACATCAACAAACCGCTGTGCCATCTGCCCAGTATAGTTGACACTGAGGTTCATCTGCGAAAAGCACACTTTTTGTTCAGTATATATTTGCTGAAAGGTGATTTTTTTTCCCCTCTAGGATTTTGCCTGTGCTTAGCTTTATTACGTTTTTTTTATCCTAAAAAACTCCCAAGTCCCTGCCGATGACAAGCATACCCATAACATGGTGCAGTAACCACCATAATCGAAAATATGAAGAGTGGTACTTAGTGATGTGTTGTTTGGGATTTTCTCCCAAACGTAACGGTTCGTAAACATGACAAACAGTTAATGTCTTTTCCACATTCTTTGCAGTATTACTTTAGTGCCTTACTGCAAACAGGATGCATGTTTTGGAAGTAGTAGATGGGGATGTGTGAAACTTGCTCCTCAGCCTGAAGTGTCCCCACTTGTTCCAGTGAATAGCTAGCTTTTCGCGTGGCGCCGACTGTTAGGACGCTTCAGGAGAGCGGTCACTTGGCAGAGGTCCCGAGTTTGTTCCAGGTATGGGCCGAATCGGGAGGAAGTGGTACTCGCAAAGCAAGCAGCAATGACGTCCTTTACATATGCCTATTTCTACATGTCAGCATTTCAAATAAAATACATACGATCTGGGCCTGGTTTCCAAAATTCATCTTAATGTAGACTATTCTGTTTAGCGTAATTGCCTCGCCATAGCTACCCTATTCATGGCTGAAAGTTAATTGGTAGGGATTGACTTTGATCGTCAACTGAAGAGGAGCATGACTACCTCTACTCCTCTATTGCCATGGGAACCACTCTTATCTTCACTGACTGGGCCCTTCACCTGGAATCAGACAGCAACAACAAGAGATTAAGAGGTAAATTACTCTGATGGTAAACTCTCTATACAACAACATGACAGGTTGTAACTCACAGGTTTAATTGGAGCTGTTTTTATATGCCCACAGGAGGAGAGGAAGGAGAGGGAAAGAATTGTAACGTGCAGTTTGGATGGTTCGGAGAGTGTAAAAGCAACTATAAGGACAATTAAGACTAGATTGGCAGCATGAAGGAAAGCTTATCATACGTGAAGCGTCCACCATCTCACTAATCAATGATCATCAACTCCAATGTTCCACTCTTACAGAATTAAAGAACCACAATGAGGTGAGGTGACACACAAATAATTAGGGAATATCTTCAACAATTCAGCCCATATCTCACATTTGAGTTAGGACCTGGTCCATTTTCTGGCTTCCTAACCTCTCTACTCTACTGAGGCAACAGACCAACATGTTCTGATGATCATGGGCCTCTTGGCTGCATCTCTGATCAGTCTTCTCCTTGTATGAGCTGAAAGTTTAGAGGGACGGCCAGGTCTTGGTAGATTTGCAGTGGTCTGATACTCCTTCCATTTCAATATTATCGCTTGCACAGTGCTCCTTGGGATGTTTAAAGCTTGGGAAATCTTTTTGTATCCAAATCCGGCTTTAAACTTCTTCACAACAGTATCTCGGACCTGCCTGGTGTGTTCCTTGTTCTTCATGATGCTCTCTGCGCTTTTAACGGACCTCTGAGACTATCACAGTGCAGGTGCATTTATACGGAGACTTGATTACACACAGGTGGATTGTATTTATCATCATTAGTCATTTAGGTCAACATTGGATCATTCAGAGATCCTCACTGAACTTCTGGAGAGAGTTTGCTGCACTGAAAGTAAAGGGGCTGGATAATTTTGCACGCCCAATTTTTCAGTTTTTGATTTGTTAAAAAAGTTTGAAATATCCAATAAATGTCGTTCCACTTCATGATTGTGTCCCACTTGTTGTTGATTCTTCACAAAAAAATACAGTTTTATATCTTTATGTTTGAAGCCTGAAATGTGGCAAAAGGTCGCAAAGTTCAAGGGGGCCGAATACTTTCACAAGGCACTGTAGTTACTTGGTGAATTGATACATCATCCAAACGGGATGTTCAACGGGATATTCAGTGTCTCCTATTTTTACCCAACTACCAATAGGTGCCCTTTGCGAACCATTGGAAAACCTCCCTGGTCTTTGTGGTTGAATCTGTGCTTGAAATTCAATGCTCGACTGAGGGACATTACTGATAACTGTATGTGTGGGGTGCAGAGATGGAGTAGTCATTTAAAAATCATGTTAAACACAATTATTGCAAACAGAGTGAGTCCATGAAACGTATTATGTGACTTGTTAAGCACATTTTTACTCCTGAACTTATTTAGGCTTGACATAACAAAAGGCTTGAATACTTATTGACGTTTCAGCTTTTCATTTTTTATTAATTTGTAAACATTTCTAAAAACATAATTCCATTTTGACATTATGGGGTATTGTGTGTAGATCAGTGACAAGACATCTCAATTTAATACATTTTAAGTTCAGGCTGTAACACAACAAAATGTGGAAAAAGTCCAGGGTTGTGAATACTTTCTGAAGGCCCTGCAGGTGGGAATATTCATGCACACACAATCCCCGCATACATCAACTTCCAAACCCCTCTTGACATTGTTTGTCTCGCTGGCAAGTATAGGTGTCAGATGGATGTCAACGTTTTATTAGTCCACAATGGTTGAATGATGTTCAATGGTTCAAGTGACTTTCATTAGATCACTCAGTATCAGTGCTTCTGACAGCTATGACCCATGAGGTCACAGCTGTGCTGGACACAGGTGTAACATCATCGTCAGCATCCTCCATATTTGTCCTGATCTGTCAGTCAAAATGTTTTGTTTTGCAGGTTGTCTCTATGGTACCTATTATTTGTAAGGTCCTCTTCCTGATATTATGAAAATCAACTGCTCTCAAAAACATTAACAGAAGACTTGCAAAGGTCAGATATATAAACAGACTGCACATGAATGGATAAACACACATAGACACACGCAGAACGTTCTAATAATGATCATGGTAAAAACAGCACAATTGGAAGAGAATTACAAAATACATACATTTTTGGTTATTGCCTCAACTTTAAATAAAGCTGCTAGAACATTGTAATCGCAAAATTAGATGATTTTTCCCTATATAATTTGCCTTAAAAGCTGTTGTTTAACGTTTAAAGTTATCTCTCTTGTATTTGGTGAAAGACCACCTTTGGATAAACATTTATTTTAAGCCATTCTTTTCCCCAAGGATACACCCTTTCTTTCTGGTCTGTTGTAGGTTTGAATTGGTATGTGTGTCTGTCTCTCTCTCTCTCTCTCCTCCTCCTTTCTCTCTTCATCTTTCTTCCTTCTGTTTCTCATAGTGTTGAAGGAGTGATGGTAGAGGGTCTAATGCCCACTGACCTGTCTCAGCCTGTAACCATGCAGGTTTCTGATCCAGACCCTCCACTGACTCTGTGATGCAGGTCACATGCGCACCCACACAAACACACGCGCACGCGCACGCACACGCACACACACACACACCGAACATGCACACACACAGACATACACCGAACATGCACACACACACACACACACCGAACATGCACACACACACACAGACACACACCGAACATGCACACACACAGACACACACCGAACATGCACACACACACACACCGAACATACACACACACACACACTACCAGATTTCCTTTGGAACATGTTATTTACAGCTTCGGCCAAAGACCCCCTCAGGGTATCAGTTAAAACATGAGTGGAGTGTTCTGATTGTTCTAAATTTGGTTCTGATTTTGCTTCCTCCTTTGAATAAGGAAGAGGAAAGTAAAATATTAGTGAATTAGTCATGTCAGTGGTGTATTTACTCCTTGGGGACAGATGTTTTGGTCCAGCACCAAGGGGACCACAAGTCCCTTTTTCAACAGAAATATGTCGATGTGCCCTTGAGCAAGGCACTTAACCCTAATTTGCTCCAGGGGTGCCGTACTACTATGGCTGACTCTGTAAAACAACACATTTCTCTGCACCTATCCAGTGTATGTAACAATATATTCTTAGAGAATTCCCCTCATCGTTGTAGCGTAGACTATGACATCTGCTGTGTGTGCGAGACATAGGGTCTGTAATCCTGACATGATCCACATGTAATAATGTTTGTAACATTATGTCCAACATGTAATGTTTCACTCTCCACCAACCCTGGACCGATAGATACAGATATGAGTTCAATATACTGTCACTGCAGTTCATTCAGGTCACAAACACACTTGTACGCGCTCACACACACACACACACCGAACATGCACACACACACACACACACCGAACATGCACACACACAGACATACACCGAACATGCACACACACACACACACACACCGAACATGCACACACACAGACACACACCGAACATGCACACACACAGACACACACCGAACATGCACACACACACACACACACCGAACATGCACACACACACACACACCGAACATGCACACACACACACACACACACCGAACATGCACACACACACACACACACCGAACATGCACACACACACACACACACACACACACACACACACACACACCGAACATGCACACACACACACACACCGAACATGCACACACACACAAACACACCGAACATGCACACACACACACACCGAACATGCACACACACACACACACACCGAACATGCACACACACACACACACACACCGAACATGCACACACACACACCGAACATGCACACACACACACACACACCGAACATGCACACACACACACACACACACACCGAACATGCACACACACACACAGACACACATCGAACATGCACACACACAGACACACACCGAACATGTACACACACACACACACACCGAACATGCACACACACACACACACCGAACATGCACACACACACACACACACACCGAACATGCACACACACAGACACACACCGAACATGCACACACACACACACACACACACACACACCGAACATGCACACACACACACACGAACATGCACACACACACACACCGAACATGCACACACACACACACCGAACATGCACACACACACACACACACACACCGAACATGCACACACACACACACACACACCGAACATGCACACACACACACAGACACACACCGAACATGCACACACACACACACACACCGAACATGCACACACACACACACACACACCGAACATGCACACACACACACAGACACACACCGAACATGCACACACACACACACACACCGAACATGCACACACACACACACACACACCGAACATGCACACACACAGACACACACCGAACATGCACACACACACACACACACACCGAACATGCACACACACACACACCGAACATGCACACACACACACACACACACCGAACATGCACACACACACACACACACCGAACATGCACACACACAGACATACACCGAACATGCACACACACACACACACACCGAACATGCACACACCGAACATGCACACACACACACCGAACATGCACACACACACACACCGAACATGCACACACACACACACACACACACCGAACATGCACACACACACACCGAACATGCACACACACACACACACACAGACACACACCGAACAAGCACACACACACACACACACACCGAACATGCACACACACACACACACCGAACATGCACACACACACACACACACCGAACATGCACACACACACACACACACACACCACCGAACATGCACACACACACACAGACACACACCGAACATGCACACACACACACACACACACACACCGAACATGCACACACACACACACACCGAACATGCACACACACACACACCGAACATGCACACACACACACACACACCGAACATGCACACACACACACACACACCGAACATGCACACACACACACAGACACACACCGAACATGCACACACAGAGACACACACCGAACATGCACACACACACACACACCGAACATGCACACACACACACACACACACACACACCGAACATGCACACACACACACACACACACACACCGAACATGCACACACACAGACACACACCGAACATGCACACACACACACACACACACCGAACATGCACACACACAGACACACACCGAACATGCACACACACACACACACACCGAACATGCACACACACACACACACACACCGAACATGCACACACACACACACCGAACATGCACACACACACACACCGAACATGCACACACACACACACACACCGAACATGCACACACACACACACACACACCGAACATGCACACACACACCGAACATGCACACACACACACACACACACACACACACACCGAACATGCACACACACACACCGAACATGCACACACACACACACACACCGAACATGCACACACACACACACCGAACATGCACACACACACACACACACCGAACATGCACACACACACACAGACACACACCGAACATGCACACACACACACACACACACCCATGAACGCTGTGATGTGAGTTTCATTGAACAGCAGCTTTTATAACCTTCGCATTCCACCACATCCGACAGAGAGAAAAGAGAACAGCGTTACAACAGAATACCTTCACTCAAGTGTGATGTGATAGCTTGGCACGTCATCCACCCAGCTGACGCACTATCTACACAAACCTCTTACTGTAATAACACTTTAAATAGCATTCAGGGGAAGTTCATCTACGATTTGAGAGCGTCATTCAATATCCACTCATAATTCCTTTAACTCCGTATCAGGCTCAATGGTATAGCTTGTCTATAGAATTATCTGGGATTCGGTGCTCGGATGTGCTGCCCATCCTAAAGTTGCAATCAGGAGGATGTGTTTTGTGCTGTCATGACGTGAGATATGTTGGAGGACGTAGGATGGGGATGATGCTCAGGCTATGACCATATTCAGTTTTCACATCAGAATAATAATTATCTTCAGTTGAGGGGGCGATTTAAGGATAGTGTTACAACACATTTCATTGAACCGATCCTGTGTATGTGACAATGAAATACAGTATATACTGAACAAAAATATAAACGCAACATGTTAAGTGTCGGTCCCATGTTTCATGAGCTGCAATAAAAGATCCCAGAAATGTTCCATACGCACAGAAAGCTTTTTCTCTCCATTTTTTTGCACACATTTGTTGTCATCCCTGTTGCTGAGCATTTCTCCTTTGCCAAGATAATCTATTCACCTGACAGGTATGGCATGACGAGAAGCTGATTAAACAGCATGATCATTACACAGGTGCACCTTGTGCTGGGGACAATAAAAGTACACTCTAAAATGTGCAGTTTTGTCACACAACACTATGCGGCAGATTTTTGAGTTTTGAGAGAGCATGCAATTCGCATGCTAACTGCAGGAATGTTCAGCAGAGCTGTTGCCAGAGAATTTGATGTTGATTTCTCTATCATAAGTCGCCTCTAACGTTGTTTTAGAGAATTTTGCAGTACGTCCAACCAACCTCACAACCACAGACCACGTGTAGCCACACCAGCCCAGGACCTCCACATTCGGCTTCTTCACCTGCAGGATCATCTGAGACCAGCCACCTGGACAGCTGATAAAACTGTGGGTTTGTCTGAGACCAGCCACCTGGACAGCTGATAAAACTGTGGGTTTGCACAAACAAAGAATTCCTGCACAAACTGTCAGAAACCGTCTCGGGGAAGGTCATCTGCGTGCTCGTCATCCTCACCAGGGTCATGGCCTGACTGCAATTCGGCGTCGTAACCGACTTCAGTGGGCAAATGCTTACGTTCGATGGCCACTGGCACGCTGGTGTGCTCTTCAAGGATGAATCCCCGTTTCAACTGTACCGGGCAGATGGCAGACAGAGTGTATGGCGTTGTGTGGACGAGTGGTTTGCTGATGTCAACGTTGTGAACAGAGTGCCCCAAGGTTGGCGGTGGGGTTTTGGGGTTATGACCATAAGCTATTCACAACAAACACAATTGCATTTTACAGTACACGTCAGAGCAAAAACGAAGCCATGAGGTCGAAGGAATTGTCCGTAGAGGTCCGAGACAGGATTGTGTCAATGCACAGATCTGGGGAAAGGTACAAATAAATGTCTGCAGCGTTGAAGCTTCCCAAGAACACAGTGGCCTCCATCATTCTTAAATGGAAGAAGTTTGGAACCACCAAGACTCTTCCTAGAGCTGGCCGCCCGGCCAAACTGAGCAATCGGGGAAGAAGGGCCTTGGTCAGGGAGGTGACCAAAAATCCGATGGTCACTCTGACAGAGCTCCAGAGTTCCTCTGTGGAGATGGGAGAACCTTCCAGAAGGACAACCTTTTCTGCAGCACTCCACCAATCAGGCCTTTATGGTAGAGTGGCCAGACGGACGCCACTCTTCAGTAAAAGGCACGACAGCCTGCTTGGAGTTTGCCAAAAGTCACCTAAAGACTCTCAGACCATGAGAAACAGGATTCCATGATTTAACTATTTGGCCTGAATGCCAAGCATCATGTCTGGAGTAAACCTAGTACCATCCCTACGTTGAAGCACGGTGGTAGCAGCATCATGCTGTTGGGATGTTTTTCAGAGACAGGGACTGACAGAAACTAGTCAGGATTGAGGGAATGATGGAAGGAGCAAAGAAAAATAAAATCTAATTTTATTGGTCACATACACATGGTTAGCAGATGTTTTTGTGAGTGTAGCGAAATGCTTGTACTTCTACATTTACATTTACATTTAAGTCATTTAGCAGACGCTCTTATCCAGAGCGACTTACAAATTGGTGCAATCACCTTATGACATCCAGTGGAACAGTAGTGCATCTAAATCTTTTAAGGGGGGTGAGAGGGATTACTTTATCCTATCCTAGGTATTCCTTAAAGAGGTGGGGTTTCAGGTGTCTCCGGAAGGTGGTGATTGACTCCGCTGTCCTGGCGTCGTGAGGGAGTTTGTTCCACCATTGGGGGGCCAGAGCAGCGAACAGTTTTGATTGGGCTGAGCGGGAACTGTACTTCCTCAGTGGTAGGGAGGCGAGCAGGCCAGAGGTGGATGAACGCAGTGCCCTTGTTTGGGTGTAGGGCCTGATCAGAGCCTGGAGGTACTGAGGTGCCGTTCCCTCACAGCTCCGTAGGCAAGCACCATGGTCTTGTAGCGGATGCGAGCTTCAACTGGAAGCCAGTGGAGAGAGCGGAGGAGCGGGGTGACGTGAGAGAACTTGGGAAGGTTGAACACCAGACGGGCTGCGGCGTTCTGGACGAGTTGTACGGGTTTAATGGCACAGGCAGGGAGCCCAGCCAACAGCGAGTTGCAGTAATCCAGACGGGAGATGACAAGTGCCTGGATTAGGACCTGCGCCGCTTCCTGTGTGAGGCAGGGTCGTACTCTGCGGATGTTGTAGAGCATGAACCTACATGAACGGGCCACCGCCTTGATGTTAGTTGAGAACGACAGGGTGTTGTCCAGGATCACGCCAAGGTTCTTAGCGCTCTGGGAGGAGGACACAATGGAGTTGTCAACCGTGATGGCGAGATCATGGAACGGGCAGTCCTTCCCGGGAGGAAGAGCAGCTCCGTCTTGCCGAGGTTCAGCTTGAGGTGGTGATCCGTCATCCACACTGATATGTCTGCCAGACATGCAGAGATGCGATCGCCACCTGGTCATCAGAAGGGGGAAAGGAGAAGATTAATTGTGTGTCGTCTGCATAGCAATGATAGGAGAGACCATGTGAGGTTATGACAGAGCCAAGTGACTTGGTGTATAGCGAGAATAGGAGAGGGCCTAGAACAGAGCCCTGGGGGACACCAGTGGTGAGAGCACGTGGTGTGGAGACCGATTCTCGCCACGCCACCTGGTAGGAGCGACCTGTCAGGTAGGACGCAATCCAAGCGTGGGCCGCGCCGGAGATGCCCAACTCGGAGAGGGTGGAAAGGAGGATCTGATGGTTCACAGTATCGAAGGCAGCCGATAGGTCTAGAAGGATGAGAGCAGAGGAGAGAGAGTTAGCTTTAGCAGTGCGGAGCGCCTCCGTGATACAGAGAAGAGCAGTCTCAGTTGAATGACTAGTCTTGAAACCTGACTGATTTGGATCAAGAAGGTCATTCTGAGAGAGATAGCGGGAGAGCTGGCCAAGGACGGCACGTTCAAGAGTTTTGGAGAGAAAAGAAAGAAGGGATACTGGTCTGTAGTTGTTGACATCGGAGGGATCGAGTGTAGGTTTTTTTCAGAAGGGGTGCAACTCTCGCTCTCTTGAAGACGGAAGGGACGTAGCCAGCGGTCAGGGATGAGTTGATGAGCGAGGTGAGGTAAGGGAGAAGGTCTCCGGAAATGGTCTGGAGAAGAGAGGAGGGGATAGGGTCAAGCGGGCAGGTTGTTGGGCGGCCGGCCGTCACAAGACGCGAGATTTCATCTGGAGAGAGAGGGGAGAAAGAGGTCAGAGCACAGGGTAGGGCAGTGTGAGCAGAACCAGCGGTGTCGTTTGACTTAGCAAATGAGGATCGGATGTCGTCGACCTTCTTTTCAAAATGGTTGACGAAGTCATCTGCAGAGAGGGAGGAGGGGGGGGAGGAGGATTCAGGAGGGAGGAGAAGGTGGCAAAGAGCTTCCTAGGGTTAGAGGCAGATGCTTGGAATTTAGAGTGGTAGAAAGTGGCTTTAGCAGCAGAGAGAGAAGAGGAAAATGTAGAGAGGAGGGAGTGAAAGGATGTCAGGTCCGCAGGGAGGCGAGTTTTCCTCCATTTCCGCTCGGCTGCCCGGAGCCCTGTTCTGACAGTGCAGCAATATAAGTCATATCTAACAATTCCACAAAAAATACCTAATACACACAAATCTAAGTAAAGGAATGGAATAAGAATAATAAATATGGATGAGCAATGTCAGAGCGGCACAGGCTAAGATGCAATAGATAGTATAGAATACAGTATATACATATAAGATGAGTAATGCAAGATATTGTCGCAGACCAGGGGGTTTGGTCAAAACATTTACACAGAGCAGACACGGACAGAGTAGGATTAGCTCGGTTTCAAGGGTGTTTATTTGAATAACAAACCAAAAGAAAAGAATAGGTCCCCCGCATGAGACCCTCTCCGGGATGCCGTCTTCTGGGCTCTGGGTCTTGCTGTATTCTGTGGGGAACAAAAACTGAGCTCCCTCCTTTTATCTCTCAAACCGTCCCCAACTATACGGGAGCAACCTTTCTTCCCCCAGTCCCTTCTCCCGAGTGCTGCCCTTCTGGCAGCTTTATGGGACTCGTCCAGCTGGTGAACAATCAGCCCCTAATTACTCACCAACCCCAATCAGCCCCAATTAATCCTGGCCGGAGAGCCTGTCGAGGCCTGCATGTCCAGCAGAGGGAGCCATCGCCTCGTGATGTAGACTCTGTCTGTCACCAGGCCTCGACGAGTCTCCCCCTTGGTGGCTGATCTGCTGTACGCCCCCCCCCCACCCCCTTAGCTCTGTCGGGGAGGGGGCTGTCATCAGTGTGATGTATGTCTCCCTTCTCGATAGGGCATCTGCGTTTCCATGCTTCGCCCCTGACCTGTACAGTGTGTTTCCATGCTTCGCCCCTGACCTGTACAGTGTGTTTCCATGCTTCGCCCCTGACCTGTACAGTGTGTTTCCATGCTTCGCCCCTGACCTGTACAGTGTGTTTCCATGCTTCGCCCCTGACCTGTACAGTGTTTCCATGCTTCGCCCCTGACCTGTGCAGTGTGTTTCCATGCTTCGCCCCTGACCTGTACAGTGTGTTTCCATGCTTCGCCCCTGACCTGTACAGTGTTTCCATGCTTCGCCCCTGACCTGTACAGTGTTTCCATGCTTCGCCCCTGACCTGTACAGTGTTTCCATGCTTCGCCCCTGACCTGTACAGTGTGTTTCCATGCTTCGCCCCTGACCTGTGCAGTGTGTTTCCATGCTTCGCCCCTGACCTGTACAGTGTTTCCATGCTTCGCCCCTGACCTGTGCAGTGTGTTTCCATGCTTCGCCCCTGACCTGTACAGTGTGTTTCCATGCTTCGCCCCTGACCTGTACAGTGTTTCCATGCTTCGCCCCTGACCTGTACAGTGTTTCCATGCTTCGCCCCTGACCTGTACAGTGTTTCCATGCTTCGCCCCTGACCTGTACAGTGTGTTTCCATGCTTCGCCCCTGACCTGTGCAGTGTGTTTCCATGCTTCGCCCCTGACCTGTACAGTGTTTCCATGCTTCGCCCCTGACCTGTGCAGTGTGTTTCCATGCTTCGCCCCTGACCTGTACAGTGTGTTTCCATGCTTCGCCCCTGACCTGTACAGTGTTTCCATGCTTCGCCCCTGACCTGTACAGTGTTTCCATGCTTCGCCCCTGACCTGTACAGTGTTTCCATGCTTCGCCCCTGACCTGTACAGTGTGTTTCCATGCTTCGCCCCTGACCTGTGCAGTGTGTTTCCATGCTTCGCCCCTGACCTGTGCAGTGTGTTTCCATGCTTCGCCCCTGACCTGTGCACAACAGAAAAAGAGAAGCGTTGAAGGGACAAGAACCACCTGGTGACCCGATCGTTTGTGTCTTTTCCCCTGGACATCCAGACCAGGGGAGCATGGTCAGTGACCAGGGGGAAGTGGGTACCTAACAGGTAATACTTGAGAGTGTCTAGCATCCACTTCAACGCTAGACACTCTTTCTCAACAATACAGTGCTTTCGTCTTATGTACATGATGGGGTGCTCCTCCCCATCGTGTATCAGGGACAGAACGGCCCCTAGTCCCGTGTCACATGCATCCGTCTGGACCAACATTGGCACCTGGAAATTGGGCTTTACGAGAATCGGATAGGGGGAAAAGCGCTTCCTTCAGGCGCCTGAAAGCCGCTTCTATCTTGCCCGTCCATTTCACTGTTTTCGGGAGGCGGGCCCTGGTTAGATTGGTGAGGGGGAGGCTATAGCCACAAAGTTGGGGATAAACTGGCTATATTATCCTGCCAGTCCCAGGAAAGACTTGACCTGTGTCTTGGTGCGTGGAACGGGCCAGTCACATATCGCATGAACCTTCCTATCCTGGGGCTTGACGTTCACCCGTCCGATCAAATACCCCAGGTACTCCACCTCCTCGAATCCTAGTTTGCATTTCTTAGGGTTCGCTGTCAACCCAGCTTGCCTGAGCGCGTTCAGCACCGCCTGGAGGCATGTCAGGTGCTCTTCCCAACCTTGGCTGTGGATGATGATATCATCCAAATAGGCCGCTGCATACTGCTGGTGGGGTCGAAGTACTTTGTCCCAGGCCTTGACGAGTTTTCCCTTGGTGGCTGACCTGCTGTACGCCACAATATGTAAACATTATTAAAGTGCCATTATTAAAGTGACTAGAGTTCCATTTATTAAAGTGGCTAATGATTTCAAGTCTGTATGTAGACAGCAGCCTCTCTGTGCTAGTGATGGCTATTTAACAGTCTGATGGCCTTGAGATAGAAGCTGTTTTTCAGTCTCTCTGTCCCAGCTTTGATGCACCTGTACTGACCTCACCTTCTGGATGGTAGCGGGGTGAACAGGCAGTGACTCGAGTGGTTGTTGTCCTTGATATTTTTGGCCGTCCTGTGACATTGGGTGCTATAGGTGTCCTGGAGGACAGGTAGTTTGCCCACTGTGACACGTTATGCAGACCGCACCACCCTCTGGAGAGCCCTGTGGTTGTGGGTGGTGCAGTTGCAGTTGGTGATACAGCCCGACAGGATGCTCTCAATTGTGCATCTGTTTGTGAGGGTTTTAGGTGACAAGCCAAATTTCTTCAGCCTCCTGAGGTTGTAAAGAGAGTTCCTTGATGAAAACCTTCTCCAGAGCGCTCAGGACCTCAGACTAGGGTGAAGGTTCACCTTCCAACAGGACAAATGACCCAAAGCACAAAGCCAAGACTGTAGTGAGGTGTGTACTGGCGGCAGAGAAGTCAGGCGCAGGAGAGCGAAAACTGATTTACAACGGTGTCCTTTAATATCCATAAACCACCGTCAACAGAACAATACAATAAATGGGTTAAGCAAAACCCGGTAATACCAGCATACCGTGCACAAGCACTACAAGAAACGATTACGGACAAGGACATGGGGGGGGGGGGGGCAGAGGGTTAAATACACAACATGTAATTGATAGAATTGGAACCAGGTGTGATGGAAGACAAGACAAAACCAATGGAAAATTAAAAGTGGATCAGCGATGGCTAGAAGGTCGGTGACTTCGACCGCCGAACACCGCCCAAACAAGGAGAGGGACCAACTTTGGCGGAAGTCGTGACAAAGACAATGCATGAATGGCTTCGGGACAAGTCTCTGAATGTCCTTGAATGGCCCAGCCAGAGCTCAGATTTGAATCTGATCTAACATCTCTGGAGAGACGTGAAAATAGCTGTGCGGTGATGCTCCCCATCCAACCTGACAGAGCTTGAGACAATCTCCAGAGAAGAATGGGAGAAACTCCCCAAATACAGGTGTGCCAAGCTTGTAGCGTCATACCCAAGAAGAATTGAGGCTGTAATCACTGCCAAAGGAGCTTCAACAAAGAACTGAGAAAAGGGTCTGAATTACTTCCAGTCAAAAGTTTGGACACACCTACTCATGCAAAGGTTCTTTATTTTTACTATTTTCTACATTGTAGAATTATAGTGAAGACATCAAAACTATGAAATAACACATATAGAATAATAATAATGGAGGTTTTAGAAACAATAAACACCTCCCAAAGTGAGACAATTATGTCGATATTGACAACCCAGAAGGGAAAAAAATAAAAACTTTTCATGAGATCAGATGAAAGATCTCTAAAACAACTCAAAAGTAAATGATACTTGAATTTATATTTCAATGAGTTCCCTCTCTTGTTGAGGGTGCACATCTCAGTGTCCTGTCATCAAACTCCCAGTCCATCCTAATCATCACGTTATAACTTGGTCTTGGATCTGTGTCATGTCGCTTCAGCCCAGTTTATTCCACTCCAGAATGAAATGTATTCGTTTGAGAGAGAGAAAAGATTACATTAATTTCCACTGCTATTGTGATTTTTTTCAAGCAATCGTAAATGTTGTTTAAAATGTGTGATGACAGCTTACAGTGACGTGTCTGTCCGTGCACGTTTCCGGAATGGTGATTTGGAGACTTTTTTCACTCGCCCTGCCCATCCTTGCACTGCGCGTTATAAAAATCGCGCCCCATGAGTGGGTACCCTCCAGAACGCACAGGAGCAGATAACGCCTGAGGACAACTTCTACCTAAACCATCCTCTAAACCCTCAACTCAATGTAAGTACTTCTATTACATCTATAGGCATTCTTAAACAAGATTCGTTTAGGATAATTTGTGTAACCTTTTGTCTAACCTTTCTATACATAGGCCTATAGGTTTTAAAGGGTTTTCTATAAAGCTTTCATGAACCAATTTCACTCCCTTCACTGAAACTGACATTTTTAAACAATTAATCCGAGGAAGTCAAATCAATATAAATTACATTTTAAATAACAAAAACATATCCGTATAAGGTATCCTTCGGTTAATGTCGACAACAGGTAGGGAACATACTTAACTTCTGACTTTTCAAGGTCTCAAGTTTTTCCCTGGTATACATTTTATATGATTTCATAGCCTTAGCAATTCAGAGGCTTGACAATGAAATGGTTAATATGGTGCAAAGTAGTTTTCTGATATTTTTCTCTTTTGATTCCTCAATGTTAAAGATGCATCCTAATTTGGGTACTTGGCTGGGCGCACTGACTCTCCTCGTCTGGACCTTTATATGCATCGGGACGCTCGCGGAAGGCTACCCGGTCAAACCTGAAAATCCCGGCGAAGATGCACCGGCAGGGGAACTTGCCAAGTATTACTCCGCTCTCAGACATTACATCAACCTCATTACAAGGCAGAGGTGAGTGCTTCAGACAGGGGGGGGGGGGGAAGGGGGGCAGGCAAACTGGTGTTCTAAATGAAGAAATTCTAATGCTGAACGTTTTGTTTGTGAATATCCTTAGATATTATTTTATGAGTAAGCCATAGGTCTAATTCATTAAAAAAACATAATGATACTGTGATTATAAACGTATTTGTTAGCGCCTTTCATACAAACAAATTACAGCCCAAACCTGAAAGTGCTGTAGGTCTACAAATGAGCACTTCAAAGAAACAGCAAAAACATGGAAGTGAAGAAATCAAATGATTAATATCAAACTATATATCAGACTACTGTACATCTAAAACTTATAAACTCAATAACTAACCATCTTGGGGTCTAAATATATGGGACCCTTTTAAAGTGAATTAACCCATGTGTAGATGGTTTGTATGTCTAATAATGGTGTTATTTCTTGCTCTATTCCAAATACCAACTAATCCAATCGTGAATTCAGGAGACTAAAACAATAAAGAAGAGTCACATTAAACCAGTGCAAACTTGTTGTTAAGTATGCTGTGTGTTGTCTAGATGAAACACCATCTTTAATTCCATAGCAGCACCCCACTGATGCTTAATTATTGTCATACCACATATAAGGCAATTCACCCTCCGTTCAGTCACGCTCTATTCACAAATCTCAGTGTGAAATTAGTCTTTTATTGAATTATTATCAGGTAAGTTGACAGAGAATACATTCTCATTTACAGCAACAACCAAGGGAATAGTTCTATTTGTATTTATTTTTACTTGGGGAAAGAGAGCCTCTTACTGGCCGTCCAAAACCACTTCCAGCAGCATCTGTTTTGGTATCCAGGGACCGACCAGGAAGAACCCTGCTTAGATTCAGAGGCTACAACCATTAACAGTATCAGCTTGTATTGTGAATGTGTTTCTTCTGTTAATGTTGACGTTAAGAGTGGGAAAGGGTCATTACAAATTCCATTAGAAGAGCAGAGCTGACAACCAACAAAACAATAATTTATTGTTATACAGAAGGGCTCTAAGGACAGGTCTCAATAACCAGACTTACATTCATATTGGCCCTAGAACATTTATAGTATGGTCAGTTATCTCATGTGGGTAGCACAGAAGGTCTAGTTCCTGAACATTAGTGTCTCTGTGTCTGTCTCTCTCTCTCTCTCTCTCTCTCTCGCTCTCTCTCTCAGGTATGGGAAGAGGTCCAGCCCTGACACACTGGATTCACTGATCTCAGAACTGCTGCTAAAGGAGAGCACAAATACGCTCCCACAGTCCAGGTACCGTCACTGTGTGTGTACATCTGTGAGTGAGTAAAGTGTAGGCAGGTATATGTGTAAGTGATCCACTGTATATAGCATTGCATGCATGTGCCTAGATATTGACATACTTAACAAAACACTATTTGAATGGATCTGTTCCTCTGGTCTAATGGCAGTTTGCACATAATTGTTATTTGATTTCTTCCTCCGCAGATATGATGAACCGTCGTTGTGGTAACCGTGTCACTGTTCCCGCCCAGCACCCTACCATCGCCACAACGATATACTGACCTCAACAACACGGCCGCCTCACCATGGCCGATACCCCATCCTAACAACCCCAGCTAGCACCCTACCATCCCCCTCTCCCCCATCCAGAGGCTACTCCTGTGCCAGATAACTAACTGCATATGTACAGAGTCTTATTTAAGTCACCCCTACATTGGTAAGTCAGGGGAGACAATTATTGATTGTATGGTAAAACTGTGCTATTAAATATTCATTATATAACGGATCTACTTTGCTGTTATTATACACTTATTTCAAATGAGTGTTTAGCCAAGAGAGGAAATGAAGGTTCCTCCTGGCTTTCTACATTATACTGAAGAGGTAGTACGTCTTTAAAGGATTTGCATGCGGACACTCACAATATACATCTTTGCAATCCCTGGAGAGGTATTAGAACCCAGTTTGTACTCTACTCTTTTCTGGACAATTTGCAATTTGGTGGCTAAGGGCGCACTCTTGTGGTTGATATGTCTTATTGCATTTAACACGATGTGAAGGTGAAACCTGGCCTGAAATCAGCAAGCCAGCCAGGCAGCTTCCCTGTAGAAAGCCTCAAGCCTCTATAGCCTGATGAAAAAAGGTATATGAAATATTATACTATTAATTGGGACATTTGTAATGAACTGTTCATTGGAATGGAATAACCATGGTAACCAGTGGAGGCTGGTGTTTGATGTATTTGATACCATTCAACTTATTCCGCTCCAGCCATTACCACGAGCTCATCCTCCCCAATTAAGGTGCCACCAACCCCCTGTGTTAGTAACACTTTCATGTTACCCAACAAGTCAACATCGAATGATTGTCATACCAACAAGTGTAAGATGAGTAGAATGCTTTTGGAGGGGAATCTATAAATATTTGAGACAGATAAAAGAGGACAAGGTGAGGGAAATAGAGGAGAAGGCAGAGAAGATGTCATTCAAAATGTTATGAATTTTGATGACTGAATATTTTTGTTATGGTGAATTCTGAACTAAAACTAGCCCACCTATCTGGAAAACTCAGTGCAAGTGCAGATTCATGTCTAATAAGAAATAGGGCAATAGGACCTTTTGTGATTCTAGCCTGTCATAATTGTATTATTATTATTATTTATTACTGCAGGCTATTACTACAGGTTATTACTGCAGGCTATTACTGCAAGCTATTACTACGGGCTATTACTGCAACCTTTTACTACAGGCTATTACTACAGGCTATTACTACAGGCTATTACTGCAACCTATTACTACAGGCTATTACTACAGGCAATTACTACGGGCTATTACTGCAACCTTTTACTACAGGCTATTACTACAGGCTATTACTACAGGCTATTACTACGGGCTATTACTGCAACCTTTTACTACAGGCTATTACTACAGGCTATTACTACAGGCTATTACTACGGGCTATTACTGCAACCTTTTACTACAGGCTATTACTACAGGCTATTACTACAGGCTATTACTACAGGCTATTACTACGGGCTATTACTGCAACCTTTTACTACAGGCTATTACTGCAAGCTATTACTACGGGCTATTACTGCAACCTTTTACTACAGGCTATTACTACAGGCTATTACTGCAACCTATTACTACAGGCTATTACTACAGGCTATTACTGCAACCTATTACTACGGGCTATTACTACAGGCTATTACTGCAACCTATTACTACGGGCTATTACTACAGGCTATTACTACGGGCTATTACTACGGGCTATTACTACAGGCTATTACTACAGGCTATTACTACGGGCTATTACTACAGGCTATTACTGCAACCTATTACTACAGGCTATTACTACGGGCTATTACTGCAACCTATTACTACGGGCTATTACTACAGGCTATTACTACGGGCTATTACTACAGGCTATTACTACAGGCTATTACTACAGGCTATTACTGCAACCTATTACTACAGGCTATTACTGCAACCTATTACTACAGGCTATTACTACGGGCTATTACTACAGGCTATTACTGCAGGCTATTACTACGGGCTATTACTACAGGCTATTACTACGGGCTATTACTGCAACCTTTTACTACAGGCTATTACTACAGGCTATTACTACAGGCTATTACTACGGGCTATTACTACAGGCTATTACTACAGGCTATTACTACAGGCTATTACTACGGGCTATTACTACGGGCTATTACTACATGCTATTACTACTGGCTATTACTACAGGCTATTACTACAGGCTATTACTGCAACCTTTTACTACGGGCTATTACTACGGGCTATTACTACGGGCTATTACTACGGGCTATTACTACAGGCTATTACTACAGGCTATTACTACAGGCTATTACTACAGGCTATTACTGCAACCTATTACTACGGGCTATTACTGCAACCTTTTACTACGGGCTATTACTACAGGCTATTACTACGGGCTATTACTACAGGCTATTACTACAGGCTATTACTGCAACCTATTACTACAGGCTATTACTACAGGCTATTACTGCAACCTATTACTACAGGCTATTACTACGGGCTATTACTACAGGCTATTACTACAGGCTATTACTGCAGGCTATTACTACGGGCTATTACTACAGGCTATTACTACGGGCTATTACTACAGGCTATTACTACAGGCTATTACTACAGGCTATTACTACAGGCTATTACTGCAACCTTTTACTACAGGCTATTACTACAGGCTATTACTACGGGCTATTACTACAGGCTATTACTACAGGCTATTACTACGGGCTATTACTACAGGCTATTACTACAGGCTATTACTACGGGCTATTACTGCAACCTTTTACTACAGGCTATTACTACGGGCTATTACTACGGGCTATTACTACGGGCTATTACTACGGGCTATTACTACGGGCTATTACTGCGGGTTATTACTACGGGCTATTACTACGGGCTATTACTACGGGCTATTACTACGGGCTATTACTACAGGCTATTACTACGGGCTATTACTACAGGCTATTACTGCAGGTTATTACTACGGGCTATTACTACGGGCTATTACTACGGGCTATTACTACGGGCTATTACTACAGGCTATTACTACAGGCTATTACTACGGGCTATTACTACGGGCTATTACTACAGGCTATTACTACGGGCTATTACTACGGGCTATTACTACGGGCTATTACTACAGGCTATTACTACAGGCTATTACTACAGGTTGTTACTACGGGCTATTACTACAGGCTATTACTACAGGCTATTACTACGGGCTATTACTACAGGCGATTACTGCAGTCTATTACTGCAGGCTACAGGCTATTACTACAGGCTATTACTGCATGCTACAGTCTATTACTACAGGCTATTACTACAGGCTATTACTACGGGCTATTACTACGCGCTATTACTACAGGCTATTACTACAGGCTATTACTACAGGATATTACTACAGGATATTACTACAGGCTATTACTGCAACCTATTACTACAGGCCATTACTACAGGCTATTACTACAGGCTATTACTACAGGCTATTACTGCAACCTTTTACTACGGGCTATTACTACAGGCTATTACTACGGGCTATTACTACGGGCTATTACTACAGGCTATTACTACAGGCTATTACTACAGGCTATTACTACAGGCTATTACTACAGGCTATTACTACAGGCTATTACTGCAACCTATTACTACGGGCTATTACTGCAACCTTTTACTACGGGCTATTACTACAGGCTATTACTACGGGCTATTACTACAGGCTATTACTACAGGCTATTACTACAGGCTATTACTGCAACCTATTACTACAGGCTATTACTGCAACCTATTACTACAGGCTATTACTACGGGCTATTACTACAGGCTATTACTACAGGCTATTACTGCAGGCTATTACTACGGGCTATTACTACGGGCTATTACTACGGGCTATTACTACGGGCTATTACTACAGGCTATTACTACGGGCTATTACTGCAACCTTTTACTACAGGCTATTACTACAGGCTATTACTACAGGCTATTACTACGGGCTATTACTACAGGCTATTACTACAGGCTATTACTACAGGCTATTACTACAGGCTATTACTACGGGCTATTACTACATGCTATTACTACTGGCTATTACTACAGGCTATTACTACAGGCTATTACTACAGGCTATTACTGCAACCTTTTACTACGGGCTATTACTACGGGCTATTACTACGGGCTATTACTACGGGCTATTACTACAGGCTATTACTACAGGCTATTACTGCAACCTATTACTACAGGCTATTACTACAGGCTATTACTACAGGCTATTACTGCAACCTATTACTACGGGCTATTACTGCAACCTTTTACTACGGGCTATTACTACAGGCTATTACTACGGGCTATTACTACAGGCTATTACTGCAACCTATTACTACAGGCTATTACTACAGGCTATTACTGCAACCTATTACTACAGGCTATTACTACGGGCTATTACTACAGGCTATTACTACAGGCTATTACTGCAGGCTATTACTACGGGCTATTACTACAGGCCATTACTACGGGTTATTACTACAGGCTATTACTACAGGCTATTACTACAGGCTATTACTGCAACCTTTTACTACAGGCTATTACTACAGGCTATTACTACGGGCTATTACTACAGGCTATTACTACGGGCTATTACTACAGGCTATTACTACGGGCTATTACTACGGGCTATTACTACAGGCTATTACTACAGGCTATTACTACTGGCTATTACTACAGGCTATTACTACGGGCTATTACTGCAACCTTTTACTACAGGCTATTACTACGGGCTATTACTACGGGCTATTACTACGGGCTATTACTACGGGCTATTACTACGGGCTATTACTACGGGCTATTACTGCGGGTTATTACTACGGGCTATTACTACGGGCTATTACTACGGGCTATTACTACGGGCTATTACTACGGGCTATTACTACGGGCTATTACTACAGGCTATTACTGCAGGTTATTACTACGGGCTATTACTACGGGCTATTACTACGGGCTATTACTACAGGCTATTACTACAGGCTATTACTACGGGCTATTACTACGGGCTATTACTACAGGCTATTACTACGGGCTATTACTACGGGCTATTACTACGGGCTATTACTACGGGCTATTACTACATGCTATTACTACGGGCTATTACTACGGGCTATTACTACAGGCTATTACTACAGGCTATTACTACAGGCTATTACTACGGGCTATTACTACAGGCTATTACTACAGGCTATTACTACAGGTTGTTACTACGGGCTATTACTACAGGCTATTACTACAGGCTATTACTACGGGCTATTACTACAGGCGATTACTGCAGTCTATTACTGCAGGCTACAGGCTATTACTACAGGCTATTACTGCAGGCTACAGTCTATTACTACAGGCTATTACTACAGGCTATTACTACGGGCTATTACTACGGGCTATTACTACAGGCTACAGGCGATTACTGCAGTCTATTACTACAGGCTATTACTACGGGCTATTACTACGGGCTATTACTACGGGCTATTACTACAGGCTATTACTGCAGGTTATTACTACAGGCTATTACTACGGGCTATTACTACAGGCTATTACTACGGGCTATTACTACAGGCTATTACTACGGGCTATTACTACAGGCTATTACTACAGGCTATTACTGCAGGTTATTACTACGGGCTATTACTACGGGCTATTACTACAGGCTATTACTACAGGCTATTACTGCAGGCTATTACTGCAAACTATTACTACAGGCTATTACTACAGGCTATTACTGCAGGCTATTACTGCAAGCTATTACTACAGGCTATTACTGCAAGCTATTACTGCAGGCTATTACTGCAAGCTATTACTACAGGCTATTACTACGGGCTATTACTACGGGCTATTACTACGGGCTATTACTGCAGGCTATTACTGCAGGCTATTACTACAGGCTATTACTGCAGGCTATTACTGCAGGCTATTACTGCAGGCTATTACTGCAAGCTATTACTGCAGGCTATTACTGCAAGCTATTACTACAGGCTATTACTGCAGTCTATTACTACAGGCTACAGGCGATTACTGCAGTCTATTACTGCAGGCTACAGGCTATTACTGCAGGCTATTACTACAGCCTATTACTGCAGTCTATTACTGCAAGCTATTACTACAGGCTATTACTGCAGGCTATTACTGCAGGCTACAGGCTATTACTGCAGTATATTACTGCAGGTTATTACTACAGGCTATTACTGCAGGATATTACTGCAGGCTACAGGCTATTACTACAGGCTATTACTACAGCCTATTACTGCAGGCTACAGGCTATTACTGCAGTATATTACTGCAGGTTATTACTACAGGCGATTACTGCAGTCTATTACTGCAGGCTACAGGCTATTACTGCAGGCTACAGGCTATTACTACAGCCTATTACTGCAGGCTACAGGCTATTACTGCAGTATATTACTGCAGGTTATTACTACAGGCTTACTGCAGGATATTACTAGTCTATTACTGCAGGATATTACTACAGGCTATTACTGCAGGATATTACTACAGTCTATTACTACAGGATATTACTGCAGGCTATTACTGCAGGCTACAGGCTATTACTACAGGCTATTACTGCAGGATATTACTACAGTCTATTACTACAGGCTATTACTGCAGGCTATTACTGCAGGCTATTACTGCAGGCTACAGGCTATTACTACAGGCTATTACTGCAGGATATTACTACAGTCTATTACTGCAGTATATTACTGCAGGTTATTACTACAGGCTATTACTACAGTCTATTACTACAGGATATTACTGCAAGCTATTACTGCAGGCTATTACTGCAGGCTACAGGCTATTACTACAGCCTATTACTGCAGGCTATTACTGCAGTCTATTACTGCAGGCTATTACTGCAGGCTATTACTGCAGGCTATTACTGCAGGCTATTACTGCAGGCTATTACTGCAGGCTATTACTACAGGTTGTTACTACGGGCTGTTACTACAGGCTATTACTACAGGCTATTACTACGGGCTATTACTACAGGCTATTACTGCAGTATATTACTGCAGGTTATTACTACAGGCTATTACTGCAGGCTATTACTGCAAGCTATTACTACAGGCTATTACTACAGGCTATTACTGCAGGCTATTACTGCAGGCTATTACTACAGGCTATTACTGCAGGCTATTACTGCAAGCTATTACTGCAGGCTATTACTGCAAGCTATTACTACAGGCTATTACTGCAGTCTATTACTACAGGCTACAGGCGATTACTGCAGTCTATTACTGCAGGCTACAGGCTATTACTGCAGGCTATTACTACAGCCTATTACTGCAGTCTATTACTGCAAGCTATTACTACAGGCTATTACTGCAGGCTATTACTGCAGGCTACAGGCTATTACTGCAGTATATTACTGCAGGTTATTACTACAGGCTATTACTGCAGGATATTACTGCAGGCTACAGGCTATTACTACAGGCTATTACTACAGCCTATTACTGCAGGCTACAGGCTATTACTGCAGGCTACAGGCTATTACTACAGCCTATTACTGCAGGCTACAGGCTATTACTGCAGTATATTACTGCAGGTTATTACTACAGGCTTACTGCAGGATATTACTAGTCTATTACTGCAGGATATTACTACAGGCTATTACTGCAGGATATTACTACAGTCTATTACTACAGGATATTACTGCAGGCTATTACTGCAGGCTACAGGCTATTACTACAGGCTATTACTGCAGGATATTACTACAGTCTATTACTACAGGCTATTACTGCAGGCTATTACTGCAGGCTATTACTGCAGGCTACAGGCTATTACTACAGGCTATTACTGCAGGATATTACTACAGTCTATTACTGCAGTATATTACTGCAGGTTATTACTACAGGCTATTACTACAGTCTATTACTACAGGATATTACTGCAAGCTATTACTGCAGGCTACAGGCTATTACTACAGTCTATTACTGCAGGCTATTACTGCAGTCTATTACTGCAGGCTATTACTGCAGTCTATTACTGCAGGCTATTACTGCAGTCTATTACTGCAGGCTATTACTACAGGTTGTTACTACGGGCTGTTACTACAGGCTATTACTACAGGCGATTACTGCAGTCTATTACTGCAGGCTACAGGCTATTACTGCAGGCTACAGGCTATTACTACAGGCTATTACTGCAGGCTACAGTCTATTACTACAGGCTACAGGCTATTACTACAGGCTATTACTACGGGCTATTACTACAGGCTATTACTGCGGGCTATTACTACGGGCTATTACTACGGGCTATTACTACGGGCTATTACTACAGGCTATTACTACGGGCTATTACTACGGGCTATTACTACGGGCTATTACTACAGGCTATTACTACGGGCTATTACTACAGGCTATTACTACGGTCTATTACTACAGGCTATTACTACAGGCTATTACTACGGGCTATTACTACAGGCTATTACTACAGGCTATTACTACGGGCTATTACTACAGGCTACAGGCGATTACTGCAGTCTATTACTGCAGGCTACAGGCTATTACTGCAGGCTACAGGCTATTACTACAGGCTATTACTGCAGGCTACAGGCTATTACTGCAGGCTATTACTACAGGCTATTACTACGGGCTATTACTACAGGCTATTACTGCAGGCTACAGGCTATTACTACAGGCTATTACTGCAGGCTACAGGCTATTACTGCAGGCTATTACTACAGCCTATTACTGCAGTCTATTACTGCAAGCTATTACTACAGGCTATTACTGCAGGCTATTACTGCAGGCTACAGGCTATTACTGCAGTATATTACTGCAGGTTATTACTACAGGCTATTACTGCAGGATATTACTGCAGGCTACAGGCTATTACTACAGGCTATTACTACAGCCTATTACTGCAGGCTACAGGCTATTACTGCAGTATATTACTGCAGGTTATTACTACAGGCGATTACTGCAGTCTATTACTGCAGGCTACAGGCTATTACTGCAGGCTACAGGCTATTACTACAGCCTATTACTGCAGGCTACAGGCTATTACTGCAGTATATTACTGCAGGTTATTACTACAGGCTTACTGCAGGATATTACTAGTCTATTACTGCAGGATATTACTACAGGCTATTACTGCAGGATATTACTACAGTCTATTACTACAGGATATTACTGCAGGCTATTACTGCAGGCTACAGGCTATTACTACAGGCTATTACTGCAGGATATTACTACAGTCTATTACTACAGGCTATTACTGCAGGCTATTACTGCAGGCTATTACTGCAGGCTACAGGCTATTACTACAGGCTATTACTGCAGGATATTACTACAGTCTATTACTGCAGTATATTACTGCAGGTTATTACTACAGGCTATTACTACAGTCTATTACTACAGGATATTACTGCAAGCTATTACTGCAGGCTATTACTGCAGGCTACAGGCTATTACTACAGCCTATTACTGCAGGCTATTACTGCAGTCTATTACTGCAGGCTATTACTGCAGGCTATTACTGCAGTCTATTACTGCAGGCTATTACTGCAGGCTATTACTGCAGGCTATTACTACAGGTTGTTACTACGGGCTGTTACTACAGGCTATTACTACAGGCTATTACTACGGGCTATTACTACAGGCTATTACTGCAGTATATTACTGCAGGTTATTACTACAGGCTATTACTGCAGGCTATTACTGCAAGCTATTACTACAGGCTATTACTACAGGCTATTACTGCAGGCTATTACTGCAGGCTATTACTACAGGCTATTACTGCAGGCTATTACTGCAAGCTATTACTGCAGGCTATTACTGCAAGCTATTACTACAGGCTATTACTGCAGTCTATTACTACAGGCTACAGGCGATTACTGCAGTCTATTACTGCAGGCTACAGGCTATTACTGCAGGCTATTACTACAGCCTATTACTGCAGTCTATTACTGCAAGCTATTACTACAGGCTATTACTGCAGGCTATTACTGCAGGCTACAGGCTATTACTGCAGTATATTACTGCAGGTTATTACTACAGGCTATTACTGCAGGATATTACTGCAGGCTACAGGCTATTACTACAGGCTATTACTACAGCCTATTACTGCAGGCTACAGGCTATTACTGCAGGCTACAGGCTATTACTACAGCCTATTACTGCAGGCTACAGGCTATTACTGCAGTATATTACTGCAGGTTATTACTACAGGCTTACTGCAGGATATTACTAGTCTATTACTGCAGGATATTACTACAGGCTATTACTGCAGGATATTACTACAGTCTATTACTACAGGATATTACTGCAGGCTATTACTGCAGGCTACAGGCTATTACTACAGGCTATTACTGCAGGATATTACTACAGTCTATTACTACAGGCTATTACTGCAGGCTATTACTGCAGGCTATTACTGCAGGCTACAGGCTATTACTACAGGCTATTACTGCAGGATATTACTACAGTCTATTACTGCAGTATATTACTGCAGGTTATTACTACAGGCTATTACTACAGTCTATTACTACAGGATATTACTGCAAGCTATTACTGCAGGCTACAGGCTATTACTACAGTCTATTACTGCAGGCTATTACTGCAGTCTATTACTGCAGGCTATTACTGCAGTCTATTACTGCAGTCTATTACTGCAGGCTATTACTGCAGTCTATTACTGCAGGCTGTTACTACGGGTTGTTACTACGGGCTATTACTACAGGCTATTACTACGGGCTATTACTACAGGCTACAGGCGATTACTGCAGTCTATTACTGCAGGCTACAGGCTATTACTGCAGGCTACAGGCTATTACTACAGGCTATTACTGCAGGCTACAGTCTATTACTACAGGCTACAGGCTATTACTACAGGCTATTACTACGGGCTATTACTACAGGCTATTACTGCGGGCTATTACTACGGGCTATTACTACGGGCTATTACTACGGGCTATTACTACGGGCTATTACTACGGGCTATTACTACAGGCTATTACTACGGTCTATTACTACAGGCTATTACTACAGGCTATTACTACGGGCTATTACTACAGGCTATTACTACAGGCTATTACTACGGGCTATTACTACAGGCTACAGGCTATTACTACAGGCTATTACTGCAGGCTACAGTCTATTACTACAGGCTACAGGCTATTACTACAGGCTATTACTACGGGCTATTACTACAGGCTATTACTGCGGGCTATTACTACGGGCTATTACTACGGGCTATTACTACGGGCTATTACTACGGGCTATTACTACAGGCTATTACTACGGTCTATTACTACAGGCTATTACTACAGGCTATTACTACGGGCTATTACTACAGGCTATTACTACAGGCTATTACTACAGGCTATTACTACAGGCTACAGGCGATTACTGCAGTCTATTACTGCAGGCTACAGGCTATTACTGCAGGCTACAGGCTATTACTACAGGCTATTACTGCAGGCTACAGGCTATTACTGCAGGCTATTACTACAGGCTATTACTACGGGCTATTACTACAGGCTATTACTACAGGCTATTACTGCAGGCTACAGGCTATTACTGCAGGCTACAGGCTATTACTACAGGCTATTACTGCAGGCTACAGGCTATTACTGCAGGCTATTACTACAGGCTATTACTACGGGCTATTACTACGGGCTATTACTACAGGCTATTACTACAGGCTATTACTACAGGCTATTACTACGGGCTATTACTGCAGGCTATTACTGCGGGTTATTACTACAGGCTATTACTACGGGCTATTACTACGGGCTATTACTACGGGCTATTACTACAGGCTATTACTACAGGCTATTACTGCAGGCTATTACTGCAAGCTATTACTACAGGCTATTACTGCAGGCTATTACTGCAAGCTATTACTACAGGCTATTACTGCAGGCTATTACTGCAAGCTATTACTACAGGCTATTACTACGGGCTATTACTACGGGCTATTACTACAGGCTATTACTGCAGGCTATTACTGCAGGCTATTACTGCAAGCTATTACTACAGGCTATTACTGCAGGCTATTACTACAGGCTATTACTGCAGGCTATTACTACAGGCTATTACTGCAGGCTATTACTGCAGGCTATTACTGCAAGCTATTACTACAGGCTATTACTGCAATCTATTACTACAGGCTACAGGCGATTACTGCAGTCTATTACTGCAGGCTACAGGCTATTACTGCAGGCTATTACTACAGGTCATTACTACAGGCTATTACTGCAAGCTATTACTACAGGCTATTACTACAGGCTATTACTGCAGTCTATTACTACAGGCTACAGGCGATTACTGCAGTCTATTACTGCAGGCTACAGGCTATTACTGCAGGCTACAGGCTATTACTACAGGCTATTACTACAGCCTATTACTGCAGTCTATTACTGCAAGCTATTACTACAGGCAATTACTGCAGGCTATTACTGCAGGCTACAGGCTATTACTGCAGTATATTACTGCAGGTTATTACTACAGGATATTACTGCAGGCTACAGGCTATTACTACAGGCTTTTACTACAGCCTATTACTGCAGGCTACAGGCTATTACTGCAGTATATTACTGCAGGTTATTACTACAGGCTTACTGCAGGATATTACTACAGTCTATTACTGCAGGTTATTACTACAGTCTATTACTGCGGGTTATTACTACAGGCTATTACTGCAGGATATTACTACAGTCTATTACTACAGGATATTACTACAGTCTATTACTACAGGCTATTACTGCAGGCTATTACTGCAGGCTACAGGCTATTACTACAGGCTATTACTGCAGGATATTACTACAGTCTATTACTACAGGCTATTACTGCAGGCTATTACTGCAGGCTACAGGCTATTACTACAGGCTATTACTGCAGGATATTACTACAGTCTATTACTGCAGTATATTACTGCAGGTTATTACTACAGGCTATTACTACAGTCTATTACTACAGGATATTACTGCAGGCTATTACTGCAGTCTATTACTGCAGGCTATTACTGCAGGCTATTACTGCAGGCTATTACTACAGCCTATTACTGCAGTCTATTACTGCAGTCTATTACTGCAGGCTATTACTGCAGGCTACAGGCTATTACTACAGGCTATTACTGCAGTATATTACTGCAGGTTATTACTACAGGCTATTACTACAGGCTATTACTACAGGCTATTACTGCAGGTTATTACTACAGGCTATTACTACAGGCTATTACTGTAGTATATTACTACGAGATATTACTGCAGGCTATTACTGCAGTCTATTACTGCAGGCTATTACTGCAGGCTACAGGCTATTACTACAGGCTATTACTGCAGGCTATTACTACAGGCTATTACTGCAGTCTATTACTACAGGCTATTACTGCAGGCTACAGGCTATTACTACAGGCTATTACTGCAGGCTACAGGCTATTACTACAGGCTATTACTGCAGGCTATTACTGCAGGCTACAGGCTATTACTACAGGCTATTATTACAGGCTATTATTACAGGCTATTACTACAGGCTATTACTGCAGGCTATTATTGCAGGCTACAGGCTATTACTACAGGGTATTACTGCAGGCTACAGGCTAATACTACAGGCTATTACTGCAGTCTATTACTGCAGGCTATTACTGCAGGCTACAGGCTATTACTACAGGCTATTACTGCAGGCTATTATTGCAGGCTATTACTGCAGGCTACAGGCTATTACTACAGGCTATTACTGCAGTCTATTACTGCAGGCTATTACTGCAGGCTACAGGCTATTACTACAGGCTATTACTGCAGGCTATTACTACAGGCTATTACTGCAGTCTATTACTACAGGCTATTACTGCAGTCTATTACTACAGGCTATTACTGCAGTCTATTACTACAGGCTATTACTACAGGCTATTACTGCAGGCTATTACTGCAGGCTACACGCTATTACTACAGGCTATTACTACAGGCTATTACTGCAGGCTACAGGCTATTACTACAGGCTATTATTACAGGCTATTACTACAGGCTATTACTGCAGGCTACAGGCTATTACTACAGGGTATTACTGCAGGCTACAGGCTATTACTACAGGCTATTACTGCAGGCTATTACTGCAAGCTATTACTACAGGCTAACACCGCAGGCTATTACTGCAGGCTATTACTACAGGCTATTACTGCAGGCTACAGGCTATTACTACAGTCTATTACTACAGGCTATTACTGCAGGCTACAGGCTATTACTACAGGCTATTACTACAGGCTACAGGCTATTACTACAGGCTATTACTACAGGCTACAGGCTATTACTACAGGCTATTACTACAGGCTACAGGCTATTACTACAGGCTATTACTGCAGGCTACAGGCTATTACTACAGGCTATTACTGCAAGCTATTACTACAGGTTAAAACTGCAGGCTATTACTGCAGGCTATTACTACAGGCTATTACTGCAGGCTATTACTACAGGCTATTACTACAGGCTATTACTACAGGCTACAGGCTATCACTGCAGTCTATTACTGCAGGCTATTCCTGCAGGCTATTACTACAGGCTATTACTGCAGGCTATTACTACAGGCTATTACTGCAGGCTATTACTACAGGCTATTACTGCAGGCTATTACTACAGGCTATTACTGCAGGCTATTACTACAGGCTATTACTACAGGCTATTACTGCAGGCTATTACTACAGGCTATTACTACAGGCTATTACTGCAGGCTATTGCTACAGGCTATTACTGCATGCTATTACTGCAGGCTATCAATGCAGGCTACAGGCTATTACTACAGCCTATTACTGCTGTCTATTACTGCAGGCTATTACTGCAGGCTACAGGCTATTACTACAGTCTATTACTACAGGATATTACTGCAGGCTACAGGCTATTACTACAGGCTACAGGCTATTACTACAGGCTATTACTACAGGCTATTACTGCAGGCTATTACTACAGTCTATTACTACAGGCTATTACTGCAGGCTACAGGCTATTACTACAGGCTATTACTACAGGCTACAGGCTATTACTACAGGCTATTACTACAGGCTACAGGCTATTACTACAGGCTATTACTACAGGCTACAGGCTATTACTACAGGCTATTACTGCAGGCTACAGGCTATTACTACAGGCTATTACTGCAAGCTATTACTACAGGTTAAAACTGCAGGCTATTACTGCAGGCTATTACTACAGGCTATTACTGCAGGCTATTACTACAGGCTATTACTGCAGGCTATTGCTACAGGCTATTACTGCATGCTATTACTGCAGGCTATCAATGCAGGCTACAGGCTATTACTACAGCCTATTACTGCAGTCTATTACTGCAGGCTATTACTGCAGGCTATTACTACAGGCTATTACTGCAGGCTATTACTACAGGCTATTACTGCAGGCTATTACTGCAGGCTACAGGCTATTACTACAGGCTATTATTACAGGCTATTATTACAGGCTATTACTACAGGCTATTACTGCAGGCTATTATTGCAGGCTACAGGCTATTACTACAGGGTATTACTGCAGGCTACAGGCTAATACTACAGGCTATTACTGCAGGCTACAGGCTATTACTACAGGCTATTACTGCAGGCTATTATTGCAGGCTATTACTGCAGGCTACAGGCTATTACTACAGGCTATTACTGCAGGCTATAACTGCAGGCTACAGGCTATTACTACAGGCTATTACTGCAGGCTATTACTACAGGCTATTACTGCAGTCTATTACTACAGGCTATTACTGCAGTCTATTACTACAGGCTATTACTGCAGTCTATTACTACAGGCTATTACTACAGGCTATTACTACAGGCTACAGGCTATTACTACAGGCTATTACTGCAGGCTATTACTGCAGGCTACACGCTATTACTACAGGCTATTACTACAGGCTATTACTGCAGGCTACAGGCTATTACTACAGGCTATTATTACAGGCAATTACTACAGGCTATTACTGCAGGCTACAGGCTATTACTACAGGGTATTACTGCAGGCTACAGGCTATTACTACAGGCTATTACTGCAGGCTATTACTGCAAGCTATTACTACAGGCTAACACCGCAGGCTATTACTGCAGGCTATTACTACAGGCTATTACTGCAGGCTACAGGCTATTACTACAGTCTATTACTACAGGCTATTACTGCAGGCTACAGGCTATTACTACAGGCTATTACTACAGGCTACAGGCTATTACTACAGGCTATTACTACAGGCTACAGGCTATTACTACAGGCTATTACTACAGGCTACAGGCTATTACTACAGGCTATTACTGCAGGCTACAGGCTATTACTACAAGCTATTACTACAGGTTAAAACTGCAGGCTATTACTGCAGGCTATTACTACAGGCTACTACTGCAGGCTATTACTACAGGCTATTACTACAGGCTATTACTACAGGCTACAGGCTATTACTGCAGTCTATTACTACAGGCTATTACTGCAGGCTATTACTACAGGCTATTACTGCAGGCTATTCCTGCAGGCTATTCCTGCAGGCTATTACTGCAGGCTATTACTACAGGCTATTACTGCAGGCTATTACTACAGGCTATTACTACAGGCTATTACTGCAGGCTATTACTACAGGCTATTACTGCAGGCTATTACTACAGGCTATTACTACAGGCTATTACTGCAGGCTATTGCTACAGGCTATTACTGCATGCTATTACTGCAGGCTATCAATGCAGGCTACAGGCTATTACTACAGCCTATTACTGCTGTCTATTACTGCAGGCTATTACTGCAGGCTACAGGCTATTACTACAGTCTATTACTACAGGATATTACTGCAGGCTACAGGCTATTACTACAGGCTACAGGCTATTACTACAGGCTATTACTACAGGCTATTACTGCAGGCTATTGCTACAGGCTATTACTGCATGCTATTACTGCAGGCTATCAATGCAGGCTACAGGCTATTACTACAGCCTATTACTGCAGTCTATTACTGCAGGCTATTACTGCAGGCTATTACTACAGGCTATTACTGCAGGCTATTACTACAGGCTATTACTGCAGGCTATTACTACAGGCTATTACTGCAGGCTATTACTGCAGGCTATTACTGCAGGCTACAGGCTATTACTACAGGCTATTACTACAGGCTATTACTGCAGGCTATTACTGCAGGCTACTACTACAGGCTATTACTACAGGCTATTACTGCAGGCTACAGGCTATTACTACAGGCTATTATTACAGGCTATTACTACAGGCTATTACTGCAGGCTACAGGCTATTACTACAGGGTATTACTGCAGGCTACAGTCTATTACTACAGGCTATTACTGCAAGCTATTACTACAGGCTAAAACCGCAGGCTATTACTGCAGGCTATTACTACAGGCTATTACTGCAGGCTACAGGCTATTACTACAGTCTATTACTACAGGCTATTACTGCAGGCTACAGGCTATTACTACAGGCTATTACTGCAGGCTACAGGCTATTACTACAGGCTATTACTGCAAGCTATTACTACAGGTTAAAACTGCAGGCTATTGCTGCAGGCTATTACTACAGGCTATTACTGCAGGCTATTACTACAGGCTATTACTACATGCTACAGGCTATTACTGCAGTCTATTACTGCAGTCTATTACTACAGGCTATTCCTGCAGGCTATTACTACAGGCTATTCCTGCAGGCTATTACTACAGGATATTCCTGCAGGCTATTACTACAGGATATTCCTGCAGGCTATTACTACAGGATATTCCTGCAGGCTATTACTACAGGATATTCCTACAGGCTATTACTACAGGCTATTACTACAGGCTATTACTACATGCTACAGGCTATTACTGCAGTCTATTACTGCAGTCTATTACTACAGGCTATTCCTGCAGGCTATTACTACAGGCTATTCCTGCAGGCTATTACTACAGGATATTCCTGCAGGCTATTACTACAGGATATTCCTGCAGGCTATTACTACAGGATATTCCTGCAGGCTATTACTACAGGATATTCCTACAGGCTATTACTACAGGCTACAGGCTATTACTACAGGCTATTACTACAGGCTACAGGCTATTACTACAGGCTATTACTGCAGGCTACAGGCTATTACTACAAGCTATTACTACAGGTTAAAACTGCAGGCTATTACTGCAGGCTATTACTACAGGCTATTACTGCAGGCTATTACTACAGGCTATTACTACAGGCTATTACTACAGGCTACAGGCTATTACTGCAGTCTATTACTACAGGCTATTACTACAGGCTATTACTGCAGGCTATTCCTGCAGGCTATTCCTGCAGGCTATTCCTGCAGGCTATTACTGCAGGCTATTACTACAGGCTATTACTGCAGGCTATTACTACAGGCTATTACTACAGGCTATTACTGCAGGCTATTACTGCAGGCTATTACTACAGGCTATTACTGCAGGCTATTGCTACAGGCTATTACTGCATGCTATTACTGCAGGCTATCAATGCAGGCTACAGGCTATTACTACAGCCTATTACTGCTGTCTATTACTGCAGGCTATTACTGCAGGCTACAGGCTATTACTACAGTCTATTACTACAGGATATTACTGCAGGCTACAGGCTATTACTACAGGCTACAGGCTATTACTACAGGCTATTACTACAGGCTATTACTGCAGGCTATTGCTACAGGCTATTCCTGCATGCTATTACTGCAGGCTATCAATGCAGGCTACAGGCTATTACTACAGCCTATTACTGCAGTCTATTACTGCAGGCTATTACTGCAGGCTATTACTACAGGCTATTACTGCAGGCTATTACTACAGGCTATTACTGCAGGCTATTACTACAGGCTATTACTGCAGGCTATTACTGCAGGCTATTACTGCAGGCTATTACTACAGGCTATTACTGCAGGCTATTACTGCAGGCTACTACTACAGGCTATTACTACAGGCTATTACTGCAGGCTACAGGCTATTACTACAGGCTATTATTACAGGCTATTACTACAGGCTATTACTGCAGGCTACAGGCTATTACTACAGGGTATTACTGCAGGCTACAGTCTATTACTACAGGCTATTACTGCAAGCTATTACTACAGGCTAAAACCGCAGGCTATTACTGCAGGCTATTACTACAGGCTATTACTGCAGGCTACAGGCTATTACTACAGTCTATTACTACAGGCTATTACTGCAGGCTACAGGCTATTACTACAGGCTATTACTGCAGGCTACAGGCTATTACTACAGGCTATTACTGCAAGCTATTACTACAGGTTAAAACTGCAGGCTATTGCTGCAGGCTATTACTACAGGCTATTACTGCAGGCTATTACTACAGGCTATTACTACATGCTACAGGCTATTACTGCAGTCTATTACTGCAGTCTATTACTACAGGCTATTCCTGCAGGCTATTACTACAGGCTATTCCTGCAGGCTATTACTACAGCCAACGTCTACTGAATAGAACTTTCGCATTCCGGTCGCATTCCGCGTCGCTCCACAGGTAGTATCACTTTTTCACTTCATTTCATTACAGTCCCAACGGTGTGATTTGTTTGATCGTAGCTAGCTACATAGCTAGCTACATAGCCGTCTTTGTTTCAAAGATAATTGTGTAGTCTAGAGCGATTTTCTAGGTTAGCTAGCCAGCTATTGTCGTTCTCCTACGCAACGTAACGTAACCAACACTGCTAGCTAGCCAGCTAGCTCCCGATAAGCAGCATTGTAGAAACTTCACACTCAACGGTACGACTTGATTAGGGTAGTGTCAACAACGCAGCTAGCCTACCCCAGCAGTACTCTATCATTTTAATCATTTTAGTCAATTAGATTCTTGCTACGTAAGCTTAACTTTCTGAACATTCGAGACGTGTAGTCCACTTGTCATTCCAATCTCCTCTGCATTAGCGTAGCCTCTTCTCTAGCCTGTCAACTATGTGTCTGTCTATCCCTGTTCTCTCCTCTCTGCACAGACCATACAAACGCTCCACACCGCATGGCCGCAGCCACCTAATCTGGTGGTCCCAGCGCGCACGACCCACGTGGAGTTCCAGGTCTCCGGTAGCCTCTGGAACTGCCGATCTGCGGCCAACAAGGCAGAGTTCATCTCAGCCTATGTCTCCCTCCAGTCCCTCGACTTCTTGGCTCTGACGGAAACATGGATCACCACAGACAACACCGCTACTCCTACTGCTCTCTCTTCGTCCGCCCACGTGCTCTCGCACACCCCGAGAGCTTCTGGTCAGCGGGGTGGTGGCACCGGGATCCTCATCTCTCCCAAGTGGTCATTCTCTCTTTCTCCCCTTACCCATCTGTCTATCGCCTCCTTTGAATTCCATGCTGTCACAGTTACCAGCCCTTTCAAGCTTAACATCCTTATCATTTATCGCCCTCCAGGTTCCCTCGGAGAGTTCATCAATGAGCTTGATGCCTTGATAAGCTCCTTTCCTGAGGACGGCTCACCTCTCACAGTTCTGGGCGACTTTAACCTCCCCACGTCTACCTTTGACTCATTCCTCTCTGCCTCCTTCTTTCCACTCCTCTCCTCTTTTGACCTCACCCTCTCACCTTCCCCCCTACTCACAAGGCAGGCAATACGCTCGACCTCATCTTTACTAGATGCTGTTCCTCCACTAACCTCATTGCAACTCCCCTCCAAGTCTCCGACCACTACCTTGTATCCTTTTCCCTCTCGCTCTCATCCAACACTTCCCACACTGCCCCTACTCAGATGGTATCGCGCCGTCCCAACCTTCGCTCTCTCTCATTTACATTTACATTTAAGTCATTTAGCAGACGCTCTTATCCAGAGCGACTTCCATCCTATCATCTCTTCCCTCTGCTCAAACCTTCTCCAACCTATCTCCTGATTCTGCCTCCTCAACCCTCCTCTCCTCCCTTTCTGCATCCTTTGACTCTCTATGTCCCCTATCCTCCAGGCCGGCTCGGTCCTCCCCTCCCGCTCCGTGGCTCGACGACTCATTGCGAGCTCACAGAACAGGGCTCCGGGCAGCCGAGCGGAAATGGAGGAAAACTCGCCTCCCTGCAGACCTGGCATCCTTTCACTCCCTCCTCTCTACATTTTCCTCCTCTGTCTCTGCTGCTAAAGCCACTTTCTACCACTCTAAATTCCAAGCATCTGCCTCTAACCCTAGGAAGCTCTTTGCCACCTTCTCCTCCCTCTTGAATCCTCCTCCCCCTCCCCCTCCTCCCTCTCTGCAGATGACTTCGTCAACCATTTTGAAAAGAAGGTCGACGACATCCGATCCTCGTTTGCTAAGTCAAACGACACCGCTGGTTCTGCTCACACTGCCCTACCCTGTGCTCTGACCTCTTTCTCCCTCTCTCTCCAGATGACATCTCGCGTCTTGTGACGGCCGGCCGCCCAACAACCTGCCCGCTTGACCCTATCCCCTCCTCTCTTCTCCAGACCATCTCCGGTGACCTTCTCCCTTACCTCACCTCGCTCATCAACTCATCCCTGACCGCTGGCTACGTCCCTCCCGTCTTCAAGAGAGCGAGAGTTGCACCCCTTCTGAAAAAACCTACACTCGATCCCTCCGATGTCAACAACTACAGACCAGTATCCCTTCTTTCTTTTCTCTCCAAAACTCTTGAACGTGCCGTCCTTGGCCAGCTCTCCCGCTATCTCTCTCAGAATGACCTTCTTGATCCAAATCAGTCAGGTTTCAAGACTAGTCATTCAACTGAGACTGCTCTTCTCTGTATCACGGAGGCGCTCCGCACTGCTAAAGCTAACTCTCTCTCCTCTGCTCTCATCCTTCTAGACCTATCGGCTGCCTTCGATACTGTGAACCATCAGATCCTCCTCTCCACCCTCTCCGAGTTGGGCATCTCCGGCGCGGCCCACGCTTGATTGCGTCCTACCTGACAGGTCGCTCCTACCAGGTGGCGTGGCGAGAATCCGTCTCCTCACCACGTGCTCTCACCACTGGTGTCCCCCAGGGCTCTGTTCTAGGCCCTCTCCTATTCTCGCTATACACCAAGTCACTTGGCTCTGTCATAACCTCACATGGTCTCTCCTATCATTGCTATGCAGACGACACACAATTAATCTTCTCCTTTCCCCCTTCTGACGACCAGGTGGCGAATCGCATCTCTGCATGTCTGGCAGACATATCAGTGTGGATGACGGATCATCACCTCAAGCTGAACCTCGGCAAGACGGAGCTGCTCTTCCTCCCGGGAAGGACTGCCCGTTCCATGATCTCGCCATCACGGTTGACAACTCCATTGTGTCCTCGTCCCAGAGCGCTAAGAACCTTGGCGTGATCCTGGACAACACCCTGTCGTTCTCAAATAACATCAAGGCGGTGGCCCGTTCCTGTAGGTTCATGCTCTACAACATCCGCAGAGTACGACCCTGCCTCACACAGGAAGCGGCGCAGGTCCTAATCCAGGCACTTGTCATCTCCCGTCTGGATTACTGCAACTCGCTGTTGGCTGGGCTCCCTGCCTGTGCCATTAAACCCCTACAACTCATCCAGAACGCCGCAGCCCGTCTGGTGTTCAACCTTCCCAAGTTCTCTCACGTCACCCCGCTCCTCCGCTCTCTCCACTGGCTTCCAGTTGAAGCTCGCATCCGCTACAAGACCATGGTGCTTGCCTACGGAGCTGTGAGGGGAACGGCACCTCACTACCTCCAGGCTCTGATCAGGCCCTACACCCAAACAAGGGCACTGCGTTCATCCACCTCTGGCCTGCTCGCCTCCCTACCACTGAGGAAGTACAGTTCCCGCTCAGCCCAGTCAAAACTGTTCGCTGCTCTGGCCCCCCAATGGTGGAACAAACTCCCTCACGACGCCAGGACAGCGGAGTCAATCACCACCTTCCGGAGACACCTGAAACCCCACCTCTTTAAGGAATACCTAGGATAGGATAAAGTAATCCTTCTCCCCTCCCCCCCTTAAAAGACCTAGATGCACTATTGTAAAGTGGCTGTTCCACTGGATGTCATAAGGTGAAAGCACCAATTTGTAAGTCGCTCTGGATAAGAGCGTCTGCTAAATGACTTAAATGTAAATGTAATGTAAATGTACAGGATATTCCTGCAGGCTATTACTACAGGATATTCCTGCAGGCTATTACTACAGGATATTCCTGCAGGCTATTACTACAGGATATTCCTGCAGGCTATTACTACAGGATATTCCTGCAGGCTATTACTACAGGATATTCCTGCAGGCTATTACTACAGGATATTCCTGCAGGCTATTACTACAGGATATTACTACAGGATATTCCTGCAGGCTATTACTGCAGGCTATTACTACAGGCTATTACTGCAGGCTATTACTACAGGCTATTACTGCAGGCTATTACTGCAGGCTATTACTACAGGCTATTACTACAGGCTATTACTACAGGTTATTACTACAGATTATTACTACCGGCTATTACTACAGGCTATTACTGCAGGCTATTACTGCAGGCTAATACTACAGCTAGTCTCAAATGGTGCATAGAAACCAAATTCCTAATCATGTCCTCTAATTTCTAGGTAATCCAATTTTATAATTCCCACACAATTTAATTCCATCAACTCAACACGCCATTGTCTACTACTGTAATGGTCCACAGTACATATCATTGTAGCCTATTCCACAGCCTACTTCACACATGAAGACTGATAGGCAAGGCTATTACATCTATGCCCATGACTGAAGTGTTGGGAATGAAACAATCACAATGTTTAACATTCAATTCTAAAATCGTTCATATTCTGAATGCACTGTATCTATCCATCGTTGGATGTGGGGGATGGACTTCGACTATGATTCGTCCATCTCCGACGTACGTCACCAATGGAGGCGCGGTCTAATGTTTTGATTGACATTGCGTATTCACGGATAGTTAGCTGTGGGACCACGACAGCTAAGGGGGTTTGAATTTCTAACCGGGACAGCCACAGAGGATCACCGCTAACTTACATACACAATTACCGGTAAGTCACGGCACGGAGACATGGTTTAGAATGGTCGGTTAAAGTTAATTCTGGAGAGAAACTTTATGTGGAAGGAAAAGCGGACTTTTTGGTCTCAAAGATGGACTTATGCACGTAAGGAAGTCCAGCCCTATGTGCTTTCCTAGTGTGTGTGTGTCTGTCTGTAGGATATTTATTGGGAAGGGCTTACCTCTCGTCCAATGTGATTGCCTTGCTCATGCTTTGAGTGCTTATTCTATGCCTTTTCTCCACAGTATCTTGACTTGGCTACATAATACTACTCTTCAAATATGCCGGCTACAATGCCCTGGATGGGTAACAAAAATGGCCGCACGTGTTTGACGAGATCACCGTAATCGCGAACAATTGACAGCAAAAACGACCCGATAATTTGGCACGGATGTGGACTACTTGTACGCCCAGTCGTTATTTCCCGGATATCGATATTTCTATGTGCGGTAACTGGATATGTGCGTGTATTTCTCGTGCCGCTGATAGGACGTGCGCGCGCGAGGAAGTGGCAGGCAGTCCCACTGTCCCATTATAAAATCCGGCACCACACCAGCAGAGAAAATGAGCTGTATTGAGAAGAGGAGCGTTGCGTACAACGATTAGATAGGCGAAACATGCCCGTGCCAGGCAGGGAATGAGACAAACCACGGTTGTTTGTTTGTTTGTTGACCACAACAATCAGGCATTGTGTATTTGTGCTATGGACGTGGGTCGGATCGGGTATAGCCTTGGCATGGCAAAGTCTGTCCCGAGGCAGAGGCCAGTAGACCCATCCTATTGATTTTCCCTCTCAGATTGGTCTGAGTGGGGTGTAGAATCCTGTCTGTCACTACTTAGATGACTATCTGAGTTTGAGAATATCACTGACTATAAAACGGTTAGGTGAATGAGCCTTTTGCCTGTAATCAATTGTCATTTTTGGGTCATGGTGTCAGTAGGCTGGTTTTATACTCAGCTATTTGGGTATTTTTCTGTCTGGCATAGTCCTAGGGGTGGAGGTGATTGGGGGGGTCATCCCTGTAAATAAGCAACATACTGGGGGATGAGGGTTGCAGTCCATCTTAAAGGTCCAAATCAGCTGTTTTTAGATCAATATCAAATCATTTCAGGGTAACAATTCACAAAACTGTGATTGTTTTCAATTAAAATGGTCAAGAAATAACATAGCTTCTTAGAAAAGACCAATTTCCCAAGCAAGAATTTTGTGGGGAGGGGAAAACTGAAAACTAGCTGTTATTGGCAGAGAGTTTTGGAATGCTCTTTCTTATTGGTCTATTAACTAATTTACTGCCAGGTCATGTCAAAATCCAATCCTTTAGAACAGGCTGAAATGTAAGGCAGTCTTTTCAAACAGCTCCAACACTAAACGGGCATAATTATAATTTTAACATTTTCACAGTATTATTCCAACTTCATAGTGTGGATCTCTCTCTTTTATAAATACAGTACCAGTCAAACATTTGGACACACTTACTCATTCCAGGGTTTTTATTTATTTGGACTATTTTCTACATTGTAGAATAATAGTGAAGACATCAAAACTATGAAATAACACATATGGAATCATGTAGTAACCAAAAAGTGTTAAACAAATCAAAATATCTGTTATATTTGAGATTCTTCAAAGTAGCCACCCTTTGCCTTGACAGCTTTGCAAACTATTGGCATTCTCTCAACCAGCTTCATGAGGTAGTCACCTGGAATGCATTTCAATTAACAGGTGTGCCTTGTTAAGTTAATTTGTGGAATTTCTTTCCTTCTTAATGTGTTTAAGCCAATCAGGTGTGTTATGACAAGGTTGGGATGCTACTCAGAAGATAGCCCTATTTGGTAAAAATGTTGATGTCGCCACTATTATTCTACGATGTATAAAATAGTCAAAATAAAGAAAATCCTGGAATGAGTGTGTCCAAACTTCTGACTGGTACTGTATAGTCGTATGAAAAAGTTTGGGCACCCCTGACAATTTCCATGATTTCCATTTATAAATAATTGGGTGTTTGGATCAGCAATTTCATTTTGATCTATCAAATAACTGATGGACACAATAATATTTCAGTAGTGAAATGAGGTTTATTGGATTAACAGAAAATGTGCAATATGCATCAAAACAAAATTAGACGGGTGCATAAATTTGGGCACCCCAATAGAAAAATCACATCAATATTTAGTAGAGCCTCCTTTTGTTAAAATAACAGTGTTACGAATCCCTTTTGGCCCGACAGTCTAGGGGGGGATGGTAATGAGACCCGTAACATAACTCATGCAAATTATAATTGTGACAAAGTAAAAGTGAGAACGAAATAACCACAACTACTGAAATCTACCGTCAAACTCTAGGTTTATTTATAAACACACGGTAATGGGGGGAGCAGGAAAAGGGGCTGAGCTGGACCCAAGGAAAGAAACAATAAGTATTCAAAAACACCCCTAAGCTAGACTAGCCTACTTTAACAACAGCTAACTAACTAACCAAAAATACAGTGGGTGGTCCGCCCAGTTCTAACTAGGGTATTTAACAAAGTTTACCTACGGGTAGTGTATGCCCATGGGCGACTTGTCTTGGTTTCCCCTTTTCCCACCAGCAAACAAACAACCACCATAACCAAAAACAATACTCACAGGTGATGACAAAGTGCTATGGAGGTGCTCAAACAAAAGATAGCTCAATACACAAAGAGAGTGAAACAGAGAGATCTACAGACATGGCATTTACAGAGAGATTGAGCTCTAGAGCAAACAACTGACAGGGTTTTTAAACCAAGGGAAAGGAACTGTGATAGTGTAGGAAACAGGAGGAGCTGTGTCTTCTGATTGGTGATTGGATTGGTGACTGATTGGGGAGTGATGATTTTCACCTGTGAGGGGAGAAGGAGAGAAAAGAACACAGGATACACACACACACACACACACACACAGGATACTGGTATCCGTAACAAACAGCCTCTAATGAGTGTCTGGACGAAGGTATTTTGGACCATTCCTCCTTACAAAACATCTCCAGTTCAGTTAGGTTTGATGGTTGCATGGACAGCCCGCTTCAAATCATCCCACAGATTCCCAATGATATTCAGGTCTGGGGACTGGGATGGCCATTCCAGAACATTGTACTTGTTCCTCTGCATAAATGCCCAGGTAGATTTTGAGCAGTGTTTTGGGTCGTTGTCTTGTTGAAATATCCAGCCCCGGCGTAACTTCAACTTTGTGACTGATTCTTCAACATTATTCCCAAGAATCTGCTGATATTGAGTGGAATCCATGCGACCCTCAACTTTAACAAGATTCCCAGTACCGGCACTGGCCACACAGCCCCACAGCATGATGGAACCCCCACCAAATTTGACTGTGGGTGGCAAGTGTTTTTCTTAGAATGCTGTGTTCTTTTGCCGCCATGCATAACGTCCCTTGTTATGACCAAATAAATCAATCTTTGTTTCATCAGTCCACAGCACCTTATTCCAAAATGAAGCTGGCTTGTCCAAATGTGCGTTTGCATTCCTCAAGCGACTCTGTGGTGTGTGTGCAGAAAAGGCTTCTTCCGCATCACTCTCCCATACAGCTTCGCCTTGTGCAAAGTGCGCTGAATTGTTGAACGATGCACAGTGACACCATCTGCAGCAAGATGATGTTGTAGGTCTTTGGAGGTCGTTTGTGGGCTGTTTTTGACCGCTCACCATCCTTCGCCTTTCCGATATTTTACTTGGCCTGCCACTTTTGGCCTTAACAAGAACAACTGTGCCTGTGGTCTTCCATTTCCTCACTATGTTCCTCACAGTGGACACTGACAGCTTAAATCTCTACAATAGATTTTTGAAGCCTTCCTCTAAACCATAATGTCGAAGAATCTTTGTTTTCAGGTCATTTGAGAGTTATTTTGAGGCCCCCATGTTGCCACTCTTCAGAGGAGAGTCAAAGAGAACAACAACTTGCAATTGGCCACCTTAAATACCTTTTGTCATGATTGGATGCACTTGTCTATGAAGTTCAAGGCTTAATGAGCTCACCCAACTAATTGTGTGTTCCAATTAATCAGTGCTAAGTAGTTACAGGTATTCAAATCATCAGAATGACAAGGGTGCCCACATTTTTGCATAGCCTATTTTTCACATCTGATTTAATTTCATACAACTTAATATCGCTACACTAAAAATCTTTGTCTGGACAATACCCCAGTACTCAGCTTTTATTAGAAAATGAATGCCAACCCACTGTGATCAGCTTCTGTGATGACAGAGTAAATTATTATGCAGCCTCGGAGGGGTGCCGGAACATTTTCATACGACTGTATGTATATACTACCGTTCAAAAGTTTGGGGTCACTTAGAAATGTCATAAAATTGATCAGAAATACAGTGTAGACATTGTTAACATTTTAAATGACTATTGCAGCTGGAAACAGCAGATTTTTTATGGAATATCTACAGAGGCCCATTATCAGCAACCACCACTCCTGTGTTCCAATGGCACGTTTTGTTAGCTAATCCAAGTTTATCATTTAAAAAGGCTAATTGACCATTAGAAAACCCTTTTGCAATTATGTTAGCACAGCTGAAAACTGTTGTTCTGATTAAAGCAATAAAACTGGCCTTCTTTAGACTATTTGGGTATCTGGAGCATCAGCGTTTGTGGGTTTGATTACATGCTCAAAATGGCCAGAAACAAATAACTTTCTTCTCAAACGCGTCAGTCTATTCTTGTTCTGAGAAATTAATGCTATTTCATGCGAGAAATTGCCAAGAAACTGAAGATCTTGTACAACGCTGGCCTTCTAGGCATATTTGCAAAGAAAAAGCCATATCTCAGACTAGCCAATAAAAATAAAAGATTAAGATGGGCAAAAGAACACAGACACTTCACTGTTGACGTTGAGACTGGTGTTTTGCGGGTACTATTTAATGAAGCTGCCAGTTGAGGACTTGTGAGGCATCTGTTTCTCAAACAAGACTCTGTGATGTACTTGTCCTCTTTCTCAGTTGTGCACCAGGGCCTCTCATTCCTCTTTCTATTCCGGTTAGACCCAGTTTGCGCTGTTCTGTGAAGAGAGTAGTACACAGCATTGTATGAGATCTTCAGTTTCTTGGCAATTTCTCGCATGGAATAGCCTTAATTTCTCAGAACAAGAATAAACTGATGCGTTTCAGAAGAAGGTCTTTGTTTCTGGCCATTTTGAGCCTGTAATCGAACCCACAAATGCTCCAGATACTTAACTAGTCTAAAGAAGGCCAGTTTATTTGCTTCTTTAATCAGAACAACAGTTTTCAGCTGTGCCAACATAACTGAAAAAGGGTTTTCCAATAATCAATTTGCATTTTAAAATGATAAACTTGGATTAGCTAACACAATGTGCCGTTGGAACACAGGAGTGATGGTTGCTGATAATGGGCCTCTGTACACCTATGTAGATATTCCATAAAAAATCATCCGTTTCCAGCTACAATAGTCATTTACAACATGAACAATGTCTACACTGTATTTCTGATAAATTTGATGTTATTTTAATGGACAGAAAATGGGCTTTTCATCAAAAACAAGGACATTTCTAAGTGACCCCAAACTTTTGAACGGTAGTGTATATATAGTAGTACACACACTTGGTGTACAAAACATAAGGAACACCTGCTCTTTCCATGACACACACTGAGTGTACAAAACATTAAGAACACCTGCTCTTTCCATGACATACACGGAGTTTGCAAAACATTAAGAACAACTGCTCTTTCCATGACATACACTGAGTTTGCAAAACATTAAGAACACCTGCTCATTCCATGACATACACTGACATACACTGAGTGTACAAAACATTAAGAACACCTGCTCTTTCCATGACATACACTGAGTTTGCAAAACATTAAGAACACCTGCTCTTTCCATGACATACACTGAGTTTGCAAAACATTAAGAACACCTGCTCTTTCCATGACATACACTGAGTTTGCAAAACATTAAGAACACCTGCTCTTTCCATGACATACACTGAGTGTACAAAACATTAAGCACACCTTCCTAATTTTGAGTTGTCCTCAGAACAGCCTGAATTTGTATATGCACCAAATACAATGGGTGTAGACTTAGCCGTGAAATGCTTGCATCCCAATGATGCATTTGAAAAAATTATAATAAAAATTAAAATAGTATAACAACAGGAATAAAATACACATACATTTACCTATCTACAGGGAGTACCAGTACCAGAACACTGTGTAGGGGTACAAGGTATTTTAGGTAGGCATGTACATGAAGACTGGGTAAAGTAACTAGACATCAGGATAGATAATGATACTGTATTTTAGGTAGACATGTACATGAAGACTGGGTAAAGTAACTAGGCATCAGGATAGATAATGATACTGTATTATAGGTAAACATGTACATGAAGACTGGGTAAAGTGATTAGGCATCAGGATAGATAATGATACTGTATTATAGGTAGACATGTACATGAAGACTGGGTAAAGTAACTAGACATCAGGATATATAATGATACTGTATTTTAGGTAAACATGTACATGAAGACTGGGTAAAGTGATTAGGCATCAGGATAGATAATGATACTGTATTATAGGTAAACATGTACATGAAGACTGGGTAAAGTAACTAGGCATCAGGATAGATAATGATACTGTATAATAGGTAAACATGTACATGAAGACTGGGTAAAGTAACTAGGCATCAGGATAGATAATGATACTGTATTTTAGGTAAACATGTACATGAAGACTGGGTAAAGTAACTAGGCATCAGGATAGATAATGATACTGTATTATAGGTAAACATGTACATGAAGACTGGGTAAAGTAACTAGGCATCAGGATAGATAATGATACTGTATAATAGGTAAACATGTACATGAAGACTGGGTAAAGTAACTAGGCATCAGGATAGATAATGATACTGTATTTTAGGTAAACATGTACATGAAGACTGGGTAAAGTAACTAGGCATCAGGATAGATAATGATACTGTATTATAGGTAAACATGTACATGAAGACTGGGTAAAGTAACTAGGCATCAGGATAGATAATGATACTGTATTATAGGTAAACATGTACATGAAGACTGGGTAAAGTAACTAGGCATCAGGATAGATAATGATACTGTATTTTAGGTAGACATATACATGACGACTGGGTAAAGTAACTAAACATCAGGATAGATAATGATACTGTATTATAGGTAGACATGTACATGAAGACTGGGTAAAGTAACTAGACATCAGGATAGATAATGATACTGTATTATAGGTAGACATGTACATGAAGACTGGGTAAAGTAACTAGACATCAGGATAGATAATGATACTGTATTATAGGTAGACATGTACATGAAGACTGGGTAAAGTAACTAGGCATCAGGATAGATAATGATACTGTATTATAGGTAGACATGTACATGAAGACTGGGTAAAGTAACTAGGCATCAGGATAGATAATGATACTGTATTATAGGTAGACATGTACATGAAGACTGGGTAAAGTAACTAGGCATCAGGATAGATAATGATACTGTATTTTAGGTAGACATGTACATGAAGACTGGGTAAAGTAACTAGGCATCAGGATAGATAATGATACTGTATTATAGGTAAACATGTACATGAAGACTGGGTAAAGGGACTAGGCATCAGGATAGATAATGATACTGTATTATAGGTAGACATGTACATGAAGACTGGGTAAAGGGACTAGGCATCAGGATAGATAATGATACTGTATTATAGGTAAACATGTACATGAAGACTGGGTAAAGGGACTAGGCATCAGGATAGATAATGATACTGTATTATAGGTAGACATGTACATGAAGACTGGGTAAAGGGACTAGGCATCAGGATAGATAATACGAGCAAAAGAAAAACTTAGTAGCAGCAGCATATGATGAAGTTAAAAGCGTGTGTGTTTGTGTTGTGTCAGCATGTGCGTGTGTGTGCGTATGTAGTGTATGTGAATGTGTGTGGGTTTTGTGTCAGTGTAATGTGTGTGTGTGTGTCTGTGTGTGTTTATATAGTCTTTTGACTCCCTTATTCTGTGCACGTAGGCAGAGTATTTGGCTTTGTACTGGTTGGTTTACAGTTTGTTTACTTAATGCTCTGCTGCCCTTATAGGAAAAGAATACGGCGGACTAGCAGCAGGCTCCTGCTTTCCCCAGAATGAATCACCCAAGAACAGCCAGAGAGACCAATGTGACCTATGCCTCAAACTCGTGTCTAGACTTGACAGTTCATACAGCTTTAGTATTCTGATCTTAGAGTTGTGGTCACTTCTGAACGTGTCATGCTTCTACACCTACAGTTAAATGTGTCTACCGTGTCCACAGTGTGTCCGGGTTCCCTTTTCCCTCGCTATATTCAAATGCCAGTATGCATTCTACAAACGGTGGAATAGGAACAATATGATAACACAACAACAACTACTGGCAGTAGCTAACTACTGTAGCTAACTAGCCAGCTAACCTCTGTAGCTAGCCAGCAAGCTAGCAAACAACAGTACAGGGATTGCAAATTGGTTAGCATAACTCTAGCCCAAAAAATTTTTATTTTCTAAATATTAGCTAGCTGGCTAGCATTTATGAGTCCAGCAAACATGAGGTGTTGACAAGCTGAATGCACTGAGCTGTCTGTTTAAACTACTAGCACACAGCCATGCAAAAGAGGTCTCTTCACAATCTACAAGTCCAGAACAGACTATGGGAGGCGCACAGTACTACATAGAGCCATGACTACATGGAACTCTATTCCACATCAGGTAACTGATGCAAGCAGTAGAATCAGATTTAAAAAAAACAGATAAAAATACACCTTATGGAACAGTTGGTACTGTGAAGACACACACACACAGGTACAGACACATGCATGCACACGCACACACATACATTGTAATATTGTTTTATAGTGGTATTATATATTTTGTATTGTAGATATGTAGTGGTGTAGTAATGTAATGTACAATAATGTACTGTTTTATCTTTTTTGTTTTATGTGTGATGTAAGTGCCTTCATGTGTTTGGACCCCAGGAAGAGTAGCTGTTGCCTTGGCAGGAACTAATGGGCATCCTTAATAAACCCCATGAAGAGTAGCTGCTGCCTTGGCAGAAACTAATGGGCAGCCTTAATAAACCCCAGGAAGAGTAGCTGTTGCCTTGGCAGCAACTAATGGGAAGCCTTAATAAACCCCAGGAAGAGTAGCTGCTGCCTTGGCAGAAACTAATGGGCAGCCTTAATAAACCCCAGGAAGAGTAGCTGTTGCCTTGGCAGCAACTAATGGGCAGCCTTAATAAACCCCAGGAAGAGTAGCTGCTGCCTTGGCAGAAACTAATGGGCAGCCTTAATAAACCCCAGGAAGAGTAGCTGCTGCCTTGGCAGAAACCAATGGGAAGCCTTAATAAACCCCAGGAAGAGTAGCTGCTGCCTTGGCAGAAACTAATGGGCATCCTTAATAAACCCCAGGAAGAGTAGCTGCTGCCTTGGCAGGAACTAATGGGCATCCTTAATAAACCCCAGGAAGAGTAGCTGCTGCCTTGGCATAAACTAATGGGAAGCCTTAATAAACCCCAGGAAGAGTAGCTGCTGCCTTGGCAGGAACTAATGGGCATCCTTAATAAACCCCAGGAAGAGTAGCTGCTGCCTTGGCAGAAACTAATGGGCAGCCTTAATAAACCCCAGGAAGAGTAGCTGTTGCCTTGGCAGGAACTAATGGGAAGCCGTAATAAACCCCAGGAAGAGTAGCTGCTGCCTTGGCAGAAACTAATGGGAAGCCTTAATAAACCCCAGGAAGAGTAGCTGCTGCCTTGGCAGAAACTAATGGGAAGCCTTAATAAACCCCAGGAAGAGTAGCTGTTGCCTTGGCAGCAACTAATGGGCAGCCTTAATAAACCCCAGGAAGAGTAGCTGCTGCCTTGGCAGAAACTAATGGGCAGCCTTAATAAACCCCAGGAAGAGTAGCTGTTGCCTTGGCAGGAACTAATGGGAAGCCGTAATAAACCCCAGGAAGAGTAGCTGCTGCCTTGGCAGGAACTAATGGGCAGCCTTAATAAACCCCAGGAAGAGTAGCTGTTGCCTTTGGCAGTAACTAATGGGCAGCCTTAATAAACCCCAGGAAGAGTAGCTGCTGCCTTGGCAGAAACTAACGGGCAGCCTTAATAAACCCCAGGAAGAGTAGCTGTTGCCTTGGCAGCAACTAATGGGCAGCCTTAATAAACCCCAGGAAGAGTAGCTGCTGCCTTGGCAGAAACTAATGGGCAGCCTTAATAAACCCCAGGAAGAGTAGCTGTTGCCTTGGCAGGAACTAATGGGAAGCCGTAATAAACCCCAGGAAGAGTAGCTGCTGCCTTGGCAGAAACTAATGGGAAGCCTTAATAAACCCCAGGAAGAGTAGCTGCTGCCTTGGCAGAAACTAATGGGAAGCCTTAATAAACCCCAGGAAGAGTAGCTGTTGCCTTTGCAGGAACTAATGGGCATCCTTAATAAACCCCAGGAAGAGTAGCTGCTGCCTTTGCAGGAACTAATGGATTTTAATAAATAATAATAATAATAATTAATTAATAATTAATTTTAATAATTAATAAATAAAAATACAAAGAGACTTTTGTGCTTCTAGACCAATCTTCTCAATGTGATCTTTGTTTTCTGATAGCAGAAGTTGCATGTAAGTGTCAAGTGTAGACACAACCTCTGTCTCACACCCAAAGAGGGACAGGGACCGTCCCAAATGGCACCCTATTCCTTATTTACACCCTTTTATTGCCGATACGGAGCCCCGCCGATCCATCACGACTGGACTACCAACGTAATCCGCACTAGTTTTTTTTTCAACAGGCTCCTCCGTTGTGACGTCCCCTGAATGCCCATCTGCTAGCCGCAGCACACTAGCTGTCTAGAGCATACCAGACTGTTTGCTGAAGTGGTCCATCAGTCAATTTCTTGGGCTACAATACCTATTTTGCCAATTGGCCTGGACCCTTTTACAACACGGACCCCTGCTGATCTATCATGACTGGTCTGCTGACGTAACCGCACAAGGGGGCTACAACAGACTTCTTTCATCGCGACGTCGATCTAAGGCCCTTCTGCTATTCCTGGCCCACTAGCTGTCTGAATTGCCATGTCTCCAGCCCGTCCAGCTACTCATTGGACCCTATGATCACTCGGCTATGCATTCCTCTCCCTAATGTCAATGTTCCTTGTCCATTGCTGTTTTGGTTAGTGATTATTGTCATATTTCACTGTAGAGACTCCAGCCCTGCTCAATATGCCTTAGCTAACCCTCTTGTCCCACCTCCCACACATGCGGTGACCTCACCTGGTTTATTGATGTCTCTAGAGACAATACCTCTCTCATAGTCACTCAATGCCTAGGTTTACCTCCACATCCTATTTTTATTTATTTTATTTAACCTTTATTTAACTAGGCAAGTCAGTTAAGAACAAATTCTTATTTCCAATGACGGCCTAGGAACAGTGGGTTAACTGCCTGTTCAGGGGCAGAACGACAGATTTGTACCTTGTCAGCTCGGGGATTTGAACTTGCAACCTTTCGGTTACTAGTCCAACACTCTGACCACTAGGCTACGCTGCCGTACCATACCCTCGTCTGTACATTATGCATTGAATCTATTCTACCACACCCAGAAACCTGCTCCTTTTACTCTCTGTTACAAACGTACTAGACAACCAGTTCTTATAGCCTTTAGTCGTACCCTTATCCTACTCCTCCTCTGCTCCTCTGGTGATGTAGAGGTTAATCCAGGCCTCTTCAGTGCCTAGCTACACTCCCATTCCCCAGGCGCTCTCATTTGTTGACTTCTGTAACCGTAAAAGCCTTGGTTTCATGCATGTTAACATTAGATGCCTCCTCCCTAAGTTTGTTTTATTCACTGCTATAGCACACTCTGCCAACCCGGATGTCCTAGCCGTGTCTGAATCCTGGCTTAGGAAGGCCACTAAAAACCCTGAAATTTCCATCCCTAACTATAACATTTTCCGACAAGATAGAACTGCCAAAGGGGGCGGAGTTGCAGTCTACTGCAGAAATAGCCTGCAGAGTTCTGTCATGCTATTCAGGTCTGTGCCCAAACAATTTGAGCTTCTACTTTTAAAAATCCACCTTTCTGCAGTCAAACGACCACCCCTCATCACTGTCAAACTCTCCCTAAAACACTTCAGCAAGCAGGCCTTTCTAATAGACCTGGCCCGGGCATCCTGAAAGGATATTGACCTCATTCTGTCAGTAGAAGATGCCTGGTTATTCTTTAAAAGTGCTTTCCTCACAATCTTAAATAAGCATGCCCCATTCAAAAAATGTAGAACCAGGAACAGAAATAGCCCGTGGTTCACTCCAGACCTGACTGCCCTTGACCAGCACAAAAACATCCTGGGCGTACAGCATTAGCATCGAATAGCCCCCGCGATATGCAACTTTTCAGGGAAGTTAGGAACCAATATACACAGGCAGTTAGGAAAGCAAAGGCTAGCTTTTTCAAACAGAAATTTGCATCCTGCAGAACAAACTCCAAAAAGTTCTGGGACACTATAAAGTCCATGGAGTATAAGAGCACCTCCTCCCAGCTGAAGCTAGGAAACACTGTCACCACCGATAAATCCACAATAATTGAGAATTTCAATAAGCATTTTTCTACGGATGGCCATGCTTTCCACCTGGCCACCCCTACCCTGGTCAACAGCCCTGCACCCCCCACAGCAACTTTCCCAAGCCTCCCCATTTCTCCTTCACCAAAATCCAGATAGCTGATGTTCTGAAAGAGCTGCAAAATCTGGATCCTTACAAATCAGCAGGGCTAGACAATCTGGACCCTCTCTTTCTAAAATTATCAGCCGAAATTGTTGCAACCCCTATTACTAGCCTGTTCAACCTCTCTTTCGTATCGTCTGAGATCCCCAAAGATTGGAAAGCTGCCGTGGTCATCCCCCTCTTCAAAGGGGGACACACTCTAGAGCCAAACTGCTACAGATCTATATCTATCCTACCCTGCCTTTCTTTTTTTGTGTGTGTTTTTAAAACATTTTTACCCCTTTTATGTGGTGTCCAATTGTTTACACAACACAACCAAGCCGCACTGCTTCTTAATACAGCGCGCATCCAACCCGGAAGCCAGCCGCACCAATGTGTCAGAGGAAACACCGTGCAACCTTGGTTAGCGCGCATTGCGCCCAGCCCGCCACAGGAGTCACTGGTGAGCAATGAGACAAGGACATCCTTACCGGCCAAGCCCTCCCTAACCCAGACGACGCTAGGCCAATTGTGCGTCTCCCCATGGACCTCCCGGTCGCGGCCAGTTACGACAGAGCCTGGGCGCGAACCCAGATTCTCTGATGGCACAGCTGGCGCTGCAGTACAGCACCCTTAACCACTGCGCCACCCAGGAGGCCCTACCCTGCCTTTCTAAGGTCTTCGAAAGCCAGGTTAACAAACAGATCACCGACAATTTAGAATCCCATCGTACCTTCTCCGCTATGCAATCTGGTTTCCGAGCTGGTCATGGGTGCACCTCAGCCACACTCAAGGTCCTAAACGATATCATAACCGACATCGATAAGAGACAATACTGTAGAGCTGTATTCATTGACCTGGCCAAGGCTTTCGACTCTGTCAATCACCACATTCTTATCTGCAGACTCAACAGCCTTGGTTTCTCAAATGACTGCCTCGCCTGGTTCACCAACCTCTTCTCTGATAGAGTTCAGTGGGTCAAATCGGAGGGCCTGTTGTCCGGACCTCTGGCAGTCTCTATGGGGGTGCCACAGGGTTCAATTCTCGGGCCGACTCTTTTCTCTGTATACATCAATGATGTCGCTCTTGCTGCTGGTGATTCTCTGATCCACCTCTACGCAGACAACAGCATTCTGTATACTTCTGGCCCTTATTTGGACACTGTGTTAACTAACCTCCAGACGAGCTTCAATGCCATACAACTCTCCTTCCGTGGCCTCCAACTGCTCTTAAATGCAAGTAAAACTAAATGCATGCTCTTCAACCAATTGCTGCCCGCACCTGCCCGCCTGTCCAGCATCACTACTCTGGACGCTTCTGACTTAGAATATGTGGACAACTACAAATACCTAGGTGTCTGGTTAGACTGTAAACTCTCTTTCCAGACTTACATTAAGCATCTCTAATCCAAAATGAATCTTGAATCGGCTTCCTATTTCGCAACAAAGCATCCATCACTCATGCCAAACATACCTCCGTAAAACTGACTATCCTGCCAATCCTCGACTTCGGCAATGTCATTTACAAAATAGCCTCCAACACTCTACTCAGCAAACTTTTGTCACCAAAGCCCCATATACTACCCACCACTGCAACCTGTATGCTCTCATTGGCTGGCCCTCGCCTCATATTCTTCACCAAACCCACCCACAAGTCTTTGCTAGGTAAAGCCCCGCCTTATCTCAGCTTACTGGTCACCATAGCAGCACCCACCCGTAGCCCGCGCTCCAGCAGGTATATTTCACTGACCACCCCTAAAGCCATTTTCCTCCTTTAGCCCCCTTTCCTTCCAGTTCCTGAAGCCTCTCCTGTGTTGTCTTGGCTGTGTGCTTAGGGTCGTTGTCCTTTTGGAAGGTGAACATTTGCCCCATTCGGAGGTCCTGAGTGCTCTGGAGCGGGTTTTCATCAAGGGTCTTTCTGTACTTTGCTCCGTTCATCTTTCCTTCGATCCTGACTAGTCTCCCAGTCCCTGCTGCTGAAATACATTCCAACATCAAGATGCTGCCACCACCGTGCTTCACCATAGGGATGGTGCCAGGTTTCCTCCAGACTTGACGCTTGGCATTCAGGCCAAAGAGTTCAATCTTGGTTTCATTAGACGAGATCAACTTGTTTCTCAGGGTCTGAGAGTCCTTTAGGTGCCTTTTGGCCAACTCCAAGTGGGCTGTCATGTGTGTTTTACTGAGGAGTGGCTTCCGTCTGGCCACTCTACCATGAAGGCCTGATTGGTGGAGTGCTGCAGAGATGGTTGTCCTTCTGGAAGGTTCTCCCATCTCCGCAGAGAAAATATGGAGCTCTGTCAGAGTGACCATCGGGTTCTTGGTCACCTCCCTGACCAATGTCCTTCTCCCCCGATTGCTCAGTTTGGCCAGACGGCCAGCTCTAAGAAGAGTCTTGTTAGTTCCAAACTAATTACATTTAAGAATGATGGAGGCCACTGTGTTCTTTGGGACCTTCAATGCTGAAGAAAGTTTTGGTACCATTCCCAGATCTGTGCCTCGACATAATCCTGTCTCGGAGCTCTACGGACCATTCCTTTGACGTCATGGCTTGGTTTTTGCTCTGACGTGCATTGTCAACTGTGGGACCTTATCTAGACAGGTGTAGAAACATCTCAAGAATGCTCAATGGAAACAGGATGCACCTGAGCTCAATTTTGAGTCTCATAGCAAAGAGTCTTAATACAGTACTTAAGTAAATAAGGTATTTCTGTTTTTGATTTTTAATACATTTGCACACAAAAAATTAAAACCTGTTTTTACTTTGTCATTATGGGGTATTGTGTGTAGATTGTGTTGTTTGTGTCGCACAGCTTTGCTTTATCTTGGCCAGGTTGCAGTTGTAAATGAGAACTTGTTCTCAACTGACCTACCTGGTTAAGTAAAGGTGAAATAAAATGTTAAAAAAATGGATGAGGAAAAACATTTATTGAATACATTCTAGAATAAGGCTGTAACGTAACAAAATGTGGAAAAAGTGAAGGTTCTGAATTCTATCCACAAGGGTAGGCCATTACATTAAACATTTTAATAAAACAACAGTTTAATGACAGTTTTTATGATCGTGCCCCATAAAAAAGCGGTAGTCTACACATCTTCCATAGACTGTCACACATTTCTGCTCCTCTCTCGCACCTCCCCCCAACAAGCAGGGCACCGGCCCCCCAACAAGCAGAGCACAGGGCACCGGTCCCCCAAACCCCCCAACAAGCAGAGCGCAGAGCACCCCCCCCCCCCCACGCCCCGAACAAGCAGAGCGCAGGGCACCGACTCCCCAACAAGCAGAGCGCAGAGCACCCACCCCCACGCCCCCAACAAGCAGAGCGCAGAGCACCAACCCACCACCCCAACAAGCAGAGTGCAGGGCACCAGCTCCCCCACCCCACCAACAAGCAGAGTGCAGGCCACCGGCTCCCCGACACGACCACCCCAACAAGAAGAGCGCAGAGCACCAGCCCCCCCCAACAACAAGCAGAGCACTGGCACCCCCACCCCATCCCCGAACAAGCAGAGCGCAGCGCACTGGCTCCCCCCACCCCACCCCCAACAAGCAGAGCGCAGAGCACTGGCTCCCCCACCCCCAACAAGCAGCGCAGAGCACTGGCTCCCCCAACCCCCAACAAGCAGAGCGCAGAGCACTGGCTCCCCCACCCCCAACAAGCAGCGCAGAGCACTGGCTCCCCCCACCCCCAACAAGCAGAGCGCAGAGCACTGGCTCCCCCAACTCCCAACAAGCAGAGCGCAGAGCACTGGCTCCCCCACCCCCAACAAGCAGCGCAGAGCACTGGCTCCCCCACCCCCAACAAGCAGAGCGCAGAGCACTGGCTCCCCCAACCCCCAACAAGCAGAGCGCAGAGCACTGGCTCCCCCACCCCCAACAAGCAGAGCGCAGAGCACTGGCTCCCCCAACCCCCAACAAGCAGAGCGCAGAGCACTGGCTCCCCACAACCCACCCCCCCAAAAGCAGAGCACAGGGCATCGTCTCTTTAAAACACATGTATTTTGACCATCTGGATATCGGAAAAATGCCCATCCGTATTAGTTGGTAGGAGCCCTGACAGGAGAGAGGCTGGAGGAAGACAGTAGCTGGTAGGAGCCCTGACAGGAGAGAGGCTGGAGGAAGACAGTAGCTGGTAGGAGCCCCGACAGGAGAGAGGCTGGAGGAAGACAGTAGCTGGTAGGAGCCCTGACATGAGAGAGGCTGGAGGAAGACAGTAGCTGGTAGGAGCCCTGACAGGAGAGAGGCTAGAGGAAGACAGTAGCTGGTAGGAGCCCTGACAGGAGAGAGGCTAGAGGAAGACAGTAGCTGGTAGGAGCCCTGACAGGAGAGAGGCTGGAGGAAGACAGTAGCTGATAGGAGCCCTGACAGGAGAGAGGCTGGAGGAAGACCAAGGGTCATGTGACACCATGAGTTATGTCATGACATGAGATGCTGCTGGTTATGCCTGTTGCTCGTTAAGGGCTGGTGATTGTAGGGAGCGGTGTGTGTGAACTGGGGGTTGTGAAGAGCGGTATGTGTGTACTGGGGGTTGTGAAGAGTGGTGTGTGCGTACTGGGGGTTGTGAAGAGCGGTGTGTGTGTACTGGGGGATGTGAAGAGCGGTGTGTGTGTACTGGGGTTGTGAAGAGCGGTGTGTGCGTACTGGGGGTTGTGAAGAGTGGTGTGTGCGTACTGGGGGTTGTGAAGAGTGGTGTGTGCGTACTGGGGGTTGTGAAGAGCGGTGTGTGTGTACTGGGGTTGTGAAGAGTGGTGTGTGCGTACTGGGGGTGTGAAGAGTGGTGTGTGCGTACTGGGGGTTGTGAAGAGCGGTGTGTGTGTACTGGGGGTTGTGAAGAGCGGTGTGTGTGTACTGGGGGTTGTGAAGAGCGGGGTGTGTGTACTGGGGGTTGTGAAGAGCGGTGTGTGTGTACTGGGGGATGTGAAGAGCGGTGTGTGTGTACTGGGGGTTGTGAAGAGCGGTGTGTGTGTACTGGGGTTTGTGGAGAGCGGTGTGTGTGTACTGGGGGTTGTGGAGAGCGGTGTGTGTCCGTACCGGGGTTTGTGGAGAGCGGTGTGTGTGCGTACTGGGGGTTGTGAAGAGCGGTGTGTGTGTGTACTGGGGTTTGTGGAGACACCACACCACACACACACCACACCCCACCACACACACATCACACCACACACCACACCCACACCATACCACACACACCACCCACACCACACACACACCACACACACCACCACACACACCACACACACCACCACACCACACACACACACCACAACACCACACACACACACCACAACACCACACACACCACCACACCCACACACACACACACACACACACACACACACACACACACACACACACACACACACACACACACACACACACACACACACACACACACACACACACCACCACACCACACACACACCACAACACCACACACACCACACACACCACACACACACCACCACCACACCCACACACACCACACCACCACACACACACACACACACCACACACACCACCACACCACACACACACACACCACACCACCATACACACCACCACACACACCACAACACACCATACCACACACACACCACCACCACACCACCACACCCACACACACACACACACACACACACACACACACACACACACACACACACACACACACACACACCACCACCCCACACACACCACACCACCACACACACACACACACACCACACACACCACACACACCACCACACCACACACACACACCACACACACACACACACCACACACACCACCACACCACACACCCACACACCACACCACCATACACACCACCACACACACCACAACACACCACACCACACACACACAGTCAACACTGCTGTTCTATTTCTATACTATTTTTCCAACTGATCTACTGAGACACAATTCACTTTAAATTGTAAATACACTCATACTTGACATAGCACATTCATTATTGATACTGTATATCCTATTGTGTACATACCCATTTTATTACAATATATACTACCTTCTTACTTACTTGTTATTTTCAATAGACTTTTGATTATTATTGATATTTGCTTTGCCTTGTTGAGGGAGCTTGCAAGTAAGCAATTCATGGCACCGTTTATACCTGATGTAATCTGTGTACGTTACGAATAAACTTTTATTTGAGTTTTGTCGTAACCACTCTGAATGAGAACGTCTTCTTAAAATGACAAAAATATAAATGTAATGGTGATGGGATTGATAAATATGATTCTTGTTGTTTGAATAACTGTATTAAATATTATTCATGTATTAAGATGGCCATCTTGTTTCTGGCAGTGTAATCCTCTTATCTAGAGGAACACAGCCTGACCTACATGTACTGGGGCTAGTGGTAGAGGGTTCTCTCTCTGTGTCTCTCTGTCTCTCCGTGTGTCACTCTGTGTCTCACTCTGTGTCTCTGTCTCTATCAGTCTCACTCTGTCTCTCTCTCTGTCTTTCTCTCTGTCTCAGTCTCTGTGTCTCTGTGTCTCTGTCTCTCTCAGTCTCACTCTGTCTCTCTCTGTCTTTCTCTCTGTCTGTCTCTCTCTGTCTGTCTCTCTTTGTCTCTGTCTGTCTCTGTCTCCCTTTGTCTCTGTCTGTCTCTTTCTGTCTCTGTCTCTTTCTGTCCCTGTCTCTCCCTGTCTTTCTATCGCTCAGTCTCTGTCTCTGTCTGTATATGTTGGGTTTAGTTTGGTTGTAGAAAAGTCATTAGGGATTGGATCAACAAGCCCCCCCCACACCCATATCCCCTCTCTTACCACACACACAGCATACCCCACTATCTAACCATAGGCTGCTAGAATTGAATAACTCTGATAATAATATCTGTGAGTGTACAGGCCATAGTAGCGATGTTGCAGTGAATAAAGTTGACTAATTGCTTTGCGATACTCCAGGAGTTCTAGCAGCCAGCTGTGCTCGGGAGGACATTGTGGCTCCAAGGCAATCCGGGTTACTGGCCTCCTTTTGTGATTCTCAATTGACTGAGAGAAACCCAGAGTGACGGCTATTACTCAGTCCTCCCTGGCTCTGCCTCCTTGTGCTGGGGAGATGGGGAGAGAGAGAGAAGTAATGGTCATCCTCAGTAGTTTGTGTGTGCATGAATGGACATGGCCTTAAGATGCATATTGTGTTTGTTTTGTTTGACATTTGAGGATGTAGCATAGTAAAGCATACAATTAAATGAATAGAGAGTTCACACATACTGAGTAGCAAAACACTACAGTGGGCATTACAGTTAGTAACATTTTCATTTAGATCTCAGTCTAGCTTTGGTCCTCCCATAAGGATTCCCAGAATGAATGGCTGTGTTGCCAGCTATTTCTGAATGATTCTCTGTGCTTTTAATGCTGTGTGCTGCGTAACACAGAGATGATCTGTGGTGGCGTTTTGCACAAAAACAGACACACTGATCCTTCATAATCCCTCCATCACGAGCTGTCCGTCATCTGGCTGCTGGGAAACCAGAGCAAGGGGAGGGCTCTGGTTGGCTGCTGGGAAACCAGAGGCAAGGGGAGGGCTCTGGTTGGTTGTTGGTTCACACCCGTCCCTGACCAGCCAATGGACTTGTGCTCGTGACCCCTTCCTTATGCTGCATTCTGTATTCTCTATGGTCAAAATTAATGCTTGAGTGATTTTGTATGTTTGTGTCTGCGGAGGCAGCCTCTCTCCTTGCTCTTCTCTTTTTCAAGACCTATGTAGCCTATGTGTTCGCTTCCACTTCCCTCTCTTCTTCTCTCCTTCTCAGGGGTGCACCCACTCTGTCCTCTCCATAAAGGCCCTTCAAGGACTGAACATCTTCTCTCACCCTAAAGTGTGTGTGCTCCCAACCCTGTCCTCTCAACTTGTTCACTCCTTTCCTCTCCTATCCTCTCAACTTGTTCACTCCTTTCATCTCCTCTCCTATTCTCTCAACCAGTTCACTCATTTCCTCTCCTCTCCTATCCTCTCAACCAGTTCACTCCTTTCCTCTCCTCTCCTATCCTCTCAACCAGTTCACTCATTTCCTCTCCTCTCCTATCCTCTCAACCAGTTCACTGCTTTCCTCTCCTCTCCTATCCTCTCAACCAGTTCACTCATTTCCTCTCCTCTCCTATTCTCTCAACCAGTTCACTCATTTCCTCTCCTCTCCTATCCTCTCAACCAGTTCACTCCTTTCCTCTCCTCTCCTATTCTCTCAACCAGTTCACTCATTTCCTCTCCTCTCCTATCCTCTCAACCAGTTCACTCCTTTCCTCTCCTCTCCTATCCTCTCAACCAGTTCACTCCTTTCCTTTCCTATCCTCTCAACCAGTTCACTCATTTCCTCTCCTCTCCTCTCCTCTCAACCAGTTCACTCCTTTCCTCTCCTCTCCTATCCTCTCAACCAGTTCACTCCTTTCCTTTCCTATCCTCTCAACCAGTTCACTCATTTCCTCTCCTCTCCTATCCTCTCAACCAGTTCACTCCTTTCCTCTCCTCTCCTATCCTCTCAACCAGTTCACTCCTTTCCTTTCCTATCCTCTCAACCAGTTCACTCATTTCCTCTCCTCTCCTATCCTCTCAACCAGTTCACTCCTCTCCTCTCCTCTCAACTTGTTCACTTCTTTCATCTCCTCTCCTATTCTCTCAACCAGTTCACTCCTCTCCTCTCCTCTCAACTTGTTCACTCCTTTCCTCTTCTCTCCTATTCTCTCAACCAGTTCACTCCTCTCCTCTCCTCGCATATCCTCTCAACCAGTTCACTCCTTTCCTCTCCTATTCTCTCAACCAGTTCACTCCTTTCCTCTCCACGCCTATCCTCCCAACCAGTTCACTCCTTTACTCTCCTCTCAACCAGTTCACTCCTTTCCTCTCCTCACCTATCCTCTCAACCAGTTCACTCCTTTCCTCTCCTCTCAACCAGTTCACTCCTTTCCTCTGCTCTTCTATCCTCTCAACCAGTTCACTCTTTTCCTCGCCTCTTCTATCCTCCCAACCAGTTCACTCCTTTCCTCTGCTCTTCTATCCTCTCAATCAGTTCACTCATTTCCTCTCCTCTTCTATCCTCTCAACCAGTTCACTCCTTTCCTCTCCTCGCCTATCATCTCAACCAGTTCACTCCTTTCCTCTCCTATCCTCTCAACCAGTTCACTCCTTTCCTCTCCTCGCCTATCCTCTCAACCAGTTCACTCCTTTCCTCTCCTCGCCTATCCTCTCAACCAGTTCACTCCTTTCCTCTCCTTGCCTATCCTCTCAACCAGTTCACTCATTTCCTATCCTCTCAACCAGTTCACTCCTTTCCTCTCCTCGCCAATCCTCTCAACCAGTTCACTCCTTTCCTCTCCTATCCTCTCAACCAGTTCACTCCTTTCCTCTCCTCTTCTATCCTCTCAACCAGTTCACTCCTTTCCTCTCCTCTTCTATCCTCTTAACCTCTTGCTTCTACTCGGGACGCTTGCGTCCCAACTAGAGCTCTGGAAATGCAAATGCGCTACGCTAAATGCTAATAGTATTAGTTAAAACTCAAACGTTCATTAAAATACACATGCAGGGTATCGAATTAAAGCTACACTCATTGTGAATCCAGGCAACAAGTCAGATTTTTAAAATGCTTTTCGGCGAAAGCATGAGAAGCTATTATCTGATAGCATGTAACAATGCACTACAACACAAAAGACCCGCAGGGGATGTAAACAAAATAATTAGCATATTTTCGGCGCTACACAAACCGCACAATAAAATAGAAAACATTCATTACCTTTCACCATCTTCTTTGTTGGCACTCCTAGATGTCCCATAAACACTATTGGGTCTTTATTTCGATTAAATCGGTCCATATAAAGCCTAGATATCGTTATATGTAGACTGTGTGATAAACGAAAAACAGCGTTTCAAAACGTAACGTCATTTTTTAAAATTCAAAAAGTCGACGATAAACGTTCACAAAACACTTCGAAATACTTTTGTAATGCAACTTTAGGTATTAGTAAACGTTAATAAGCGATAAAATTCATCAGGAGGCGATGTAAAAATCATTAGCTGTCCGTCTGGAAAAATGTCCGGCTAGAAACTCAACCAAAATATCCGGTCCTAGACCTGAAGAAATGCGCTGCCTTGCATATGTTTGACCAAGAAAAAACTCGTAGGCAAATGACAAGACTCTAGACACCGTGTGGAAGCTGTAGGTACTGCAACCTCAGTCAATTAATTGTGGTTCACCTTTATCAATGGGTTCAAGTAGCGCAGCAATATATTTTTCCATTTTCAGTGATCAGTTTTTCCTGTGCTTTTCGATGTAAATGCCGTTCTGGTAAAGCCACAGCAGTGATTTAACCAGTTTTATAAACGTCTGAGTGTTTTCTATCCACACAGACTAAGCAAATGCATATACTATATTCCTGGCATGAGTAGCAGGGCGCTGAAATGTTGCGCGATTTTTAACAGAATGTTCAAAAAAGTAGAGGGTAGAGGCAAGAGGTTAACCAGTTCACTCCTTTCCTCTCCTCTCCTATCCTCTCAACCAATTCACTCCTTTCCTCTCCTCTCCTATCCTCTCAACCAGTTGACTCCTTTCCTCTCCTCTCAACCAGTTCACTCCTTTCCTCTGCTCTTCTATCCTCTCAACCAGTTCACTCCTTTCCTCTCCTCTTCTATCCTCTCAACCAGTTCACTCCTTTCCTTTCCTATCAACCAGTTCACTCCTTTCCTCTGCTCTTCTATCCTCTCAGCCAGTTCACTCCTTTCCTCTCCTCTTCTATCCTCCCAACCAGTTCACTCCTTTCCTCTGCTCTTCTATCCTCTCAATCAGTTCACTCATTTCCTCTCCTCTTCTATCCTCTCAACCAGTTCACTCCTTACCTCTGCTCTTCTATCCTCTCAACCAGTTCACTCCTTTCCTGTCCTCTTCTATCCTCTTAACCAGTTCACTCCTTTCCTCTCCTCTTCTATCCTCTCAACCAGTTCACTCCTTTCCTCTCCTCTTTTATCCTCTTAACCAGTTCACTCCTTTCCTCTCCTCTCCTATCCTCTCAACCAGTTCACTCCTTTCCTCTCCTATCCTCTCAACCAGTTCACTCCTTTCCTCTCAACCAGTTCACTCCTTTCCTCTCCTCACCTATCCTCTCAACCAGTTCACTCCTTTCCTCTCCTCTCAACCAGTTCACTCCTTTCCTCTGCTCTTCTATCCTCTCAACCAGTTCACTCTTTTCCTCGCCTCTTCTATCCTCCCAACCAGTTCACTCCTTTCCTCTGCTCTTCTATCCTCTCAATCAGTTCACTCATTTCCTCTCCTCTTCTATCCTCTCAACCAGTTCACTCCTTTCCTCTCCTCGCCTATCATCTCAACCAGTTCACTCCTTTCCTCTCCTATCCTCTCAACCAGTTCACTCCTTTCCTCTCCTCGCCTATCCTCTCAACCAGTTCACTCCTTTCCTCTCCTCGCCTATCCTCTCAACCAGTTCACTCCTTTCCTCTCCTTGCCTATCCTCTCAACCAGTTCACTCATTTCCTATCCTCTCAACCAGTTCACTCCTTTCCTCTCCTCGCCAATCCTCTCAACCAGTTCACTCCTTTCCTCTCCTCTCCTATCCTCTCAACCAGTTCACTCCTTTCCTCTCCTCTTCTATCCTCTCAACCAGTTCACTCCTTTCCTCTCCTCTTCTATCCTCTTAATCTCTTGCTTCTACTCGGGACGCTTGCGTCCCAACTAGAGCTCTGGAAATGCAAATGCACTACGCTAAATGCTAATAGTATTAGTTAAAACTCAAACGTTCATTAAAATACACATGCAGGGTATCGAATTAAAGCTACACTCATTGTGAATCCAGGCAACAAGTCAGATTTTTAAAATGCTTTTCGGCGAAAGCATGAGAAGCTATTATCTGATAGCATGTAACAATACACTACAACACAAAAGACCCGCAGGGGATGTAAACAAAATAATTAGCATATTTTCGGCGCTACACAAACCGCACAATAAAATAGAAAACATTCATTACCTTTCACCATCTTCTTTGTTGGCACTCCTAGATGTCCCATAAACACTATTGGGTCTTTATTTCGATTAAATCGGTCCATATAAAGCCTAGATATCGTTATATGTAGACTGTGTGATAAACGAAAAAAACAGCGTTTCAAAACGTAACGTCATTTTTTAAAATTCAAAAAGTCGACGATAAACGTTCACAAAACACTTCGAAATACTTTTGTAATGCAACTTTAGGTATTAGTAAACGTTAATAAGCGATAAAATTCATCAGGAGGCGATGTAAAAATCATTAGCTGTCCGTCTGGAAAAATGTCCGGCTAGAAACTCAACCAAAATATCCGGTCCTAGACCTGAAGAAATGCGCTGCCTTGCATGTGTTTGACCAAGAAAAAACTCGTAGGCAAATGACAAGACTCTAGACACCGTGTGGAAGCTGTAGGTACTGCAACCTCAGTCAATTAATTGTGGTTCACCTTTATCAATGGGTTCAAGTAGCGCAGCAATATATTTTTCCATTTTCAGTGATCAGTTTTTCCTGTGCTTTTCGATGTAAATGCCGTTCTGGTAAAGCCACAGCAGTGATTTAACCAGTTTTATAAACGTCTGAGTGTTTTCTATCCATACAGACTAAGCAAATGCATATACTATATTCCTGGCATGAGTAGCAGGGCGCTGAAATGTTGCGCGATTAACAGAATGTTCAAAAAAGTAGAGGGTAGAGGCAAGAGGTTAACCAGTTCACTCCTTTCCTCTCCTCTCCTATCCTCTCAACCAATTCACTCCTTTCCTCTCCTCTCCTATCCTCTCAACCAGTTGACTCCTTTCCTCTCCTCTCAACCAGTTCACTCCTTTCCTCTGCTCTTCTATCCTCTCAACCAGTTCACTCCTTTCCTCTCCTCTTCTATCCTCTCAACCAGTTCACTCCTTTCCTTTCCTATCAACCAGTTCACTCCTTTCCTCTGCTCTTCTATCCTCTCAGCCAGTTCACTCCTTTCCTCTCCTCTTCTATCCTCCCAACCAGTTCACTCCTTTCCTCTGCTCTTCTATCCTCTCAATCAGTTCACTCATTTCCTCTCCTCTTCTATCCTCTCAACCAGTTCACTCCTTACCTCTGCTCTTCTATCCTCTCAACCAGTTCACTCCTTTCCTGTCCTCTTCTATCCTCTTAACCAGTTCACTCCTTTCCTCTCCTCTTCTATCCTCTCAACCAGTTCACTCCTTTCCTCTCCTCTTTTATCCTCTTAACCAGTTCACTCCTTTCCTCTCCTCTCCTATCCTCTCAACCAGTTCACTCCTTTCCTCTCCTATCCTCTCTACCAGTTCACTCCTTTCCTCTCAACCAGTTCACTCCTTTCCTCTCCTCTTCTATCCTCTCAACCAGTTCACTCATTTCCTCTGCTCTTTTATCCTCTCAACTAGTACACTCATTTCCTCTCCTATCCTCTTAACTAGTTCACTCCTCTCCTATCCTCTTAACTAGTTCACTCCTCTCCTCTCTTAAGACCTTAGTGTCACCTCCTCATCTCGTCTCCTCCTCTAAGATCTTACTCTGTGCCCTTTCATCTCCTCTCCTCTAAAAACTTTTGCCATCTCTCTCACCTCTCCACTTCTTTGTCTACTCTTCCTCTTCTCATTCTCTCTCTTTCCCTTCCACTTCTTTGTCATCTCCTCGTCTTCTCTTTTCTCTCCACTTCTTCAAGTGTCCTCTCCACTTCTTCAAGTGTCCCCTCTCTCCTCCTCCCTCCTGTCCACTTCTTTAAGTGTCCTCTCTCCTTCTTCTCTCTCCTGTCCACTTCTTTAAGTGTCCTCTCTCTCCTCCTTCTCTCTCCTGGCCACTTCTTTAAGTGTCCTCTCCACTTCTTCAAGTGTCCCCTCTCCTCCTCCCTCCTGTCCACTTCTTTAAGTGTCCTCTCTCCTTCTTCTCTCTCCTGTCCACTTCGTTAAGTGTCCTCTCTCTCCTCCTCCTCTCTCCTGTCCACTTCTTTAAGTGTCCTTTCTCCTTCTTCTCTCTCCTGTCCACTTCGTTAAGTGTCCTCTCTCTCCTCCTCCTCTCTCCTGTCCACTTCTTTAAGTGTCATCTCTCCTTCTTCTCTCTCCTGTCAAGTTCTTTAAGTTTCCTCTCTCCTTCTTCTCTCTCCTGTCAAGTTCATTAAGTTTCCTCTCTCCTTCTTCTCTCTCCTGTCCAGTTCTTTAAGTTTCTTCTCTCCTTCTCTCTCCTGTCCACTTCGTTAAGTGTCCTCTCTCTCCTCCTTCTCTCTCCTGTCAAGTTCTTTAAGTTTCCTCTCTCCTTCTTCTCTCTCCTGTCCACTTCGTTAAGTGTCCTCTCTCTCCTCCTCCTCTCTCCTGTCCACTTCTTTAAGTGTCCTTTCTCCTTCTTCTCTCTCCTGTCCACTTCGTTAAGTGTCCTCTCTCTCCTCCTCCTCTCTCCTGTCCACTTCTTTAAGTGTCATCTCTCCTTCTTCTCTCTCCTGTCAAGTTCTTTAAGTTTCCTCTCTCCTTCTTCTCTCTCCTGTCAAGTTCATTAAGTTTCCTCTCTCCTTCTTCTCTCTCCTGTCCAGTTCTTTAAGTTTCTTCTCTCCTTCTCTCTCCTGTCCACTTCGTTAAGTGTCCTCTCTCTCCTCCTTCTCTCTCCTGTCAAGTTCTTTAAGTTTCCTCTCTCCTTCTTCTCTCTCCAGTCCAGTTCATTAAGTTTCCTCTCTCCTTCTTCTCTCTCCTGTCCAGTTCATTAAGTTTCCTCTCTCTCCTCCCCATTTATTTGTGTCCTCTCTCTCACATTCCCTTACTCTCTCTTTTCTCCACTTCTTTAAGTGTCCTTTCTCTCCCTGTTTCCTCTTCCTCCTCTCCCTCCTCTCCCTCTTCCTCTCCTTTACCTCGGCTGTAGAAAAACAGACCCTGGAGGAGCCCAGTGGTACAGATGATTTGATGAGGAATAATTTCCAAAGTGGCTTTGCTGCCATTAACATTCTTCCAGGGGATATATTTCACTCCCAATCAGCATGCCAGTGCCTGTTTGTGATCTGCATTGCTTCATGAAACTGGCCAGTAAGCCCCCCGTCTGTCTGTCTGTCTGTCTGTCTCAATTCCATTCGAATTCAATTTAAGGGGCTTTACCGGCATGGAAAGCATATGTTTACATTGCCAAAGCAAGTGAAATAGAAAAAAAAGTGAAATAAATAATTAACAGTATACATTTCACTCACATAAGTTCCAAAAGAATAAAGACATTTCAAATGTCATATTATGTCTATATACAGTGTTGTAATGATGTGCAAAAAAATAGAAAGGTACAAAATGGAAAATAAATAGACATAAATATGGGTTATATTTACAATGGTGTTTGTTCTTCACTGGTTGCCCTCTTCTTGCGGCAACAGGTCACAAATCTTGCTGCTGTGATGGAACACTGTGGAATTTCTCCCAATTTTTAAAAAATTGGATTCGTTTTCAAATGATTTGTGGGTCTGTGTAATCTGAGGGAAATATGTGTTTCTGATATGGTCATACATTGGGCAGGAGGTTAGGAATTGCAGCTCAGTTTCCACCTTATTTTGTGGGTAGTGTGCACATAGCCTGTCTTCTCTTGAGAGCCAGGTCTGCCTACGACGGCCTCTCTCAATACAAGGTTATGCTCACTGAGTCTGTACATAGTCAAAGCTTTCCTTAACTTTAGGTCAGTCACAGTGGTCAGGTATTCTGCCGCTGTGTACTCTCTGTTCAGGGCCAAATAGTCTTCTAGTTTGCTCAGTTTTTTTTGTAAATTCTTTCCAATGTGTCAAGTAAATATCTTTTTGTTTTCTCATGATTTAGTTGGGTCTAATTGTGTTGCTGTCCTGGGGCTCTGTGGGGTCTGCTTGTGTTTGTGAACAGAGCCCCAGGACCAGCTTTCTTAGGGGTCTCTTCTCCAGGTTCATCTCTCTGTAGGTGATGGCTTTGATATGGAAGGTTTGGGAATCGCTTCCTTTTAGGTGGTTGTAGAATTGAACGTATCTTTTCTGGATTTTGATAATAGGGGGTATCGGCTTAATTCTGCTCTGCATGCATTATTTTATGTTTTACGTTGTACACTGAGGATATTTTGGCAGAATTCAGAATTCTCAATTTCGTGTTTGTCCCATTTTGTGAATTCTTGGTTGGCGAACGGACCCCAGACCTCACAACCATAAAGGCCAATGGGTTCTATAACTGATTCAAGTATTTTTTGCCAGATCAAAATTGGTCTCTCGAAATTTATGTTCCTTTTGATGGAATAGAAGGCCCTTCTTGCCTCTCAGATGGTTCACAGCCTTGTGGAATTTACCTGTGGCGCTGATGTTTAGGCCGAGGTATGTATAGTATTTTGTGTGTTCTAGTAGGGCAACGGTGTCTAGATGGAATTTGTATTTGTGGTCCTGGCAACTGGACCTTTTTTGTAACACCATTATTTTTGTGTTACTGAGATTTACTGTCAGGGCCCAGGTCTGACAGAATCTGTGCAGAAGATCTAGGGGCTGCTGTAGACCCTCCTTGGGTGGTGACAGAAGCACCAGATCATCAGCAAACAGTAGACATTTGACTTTAGATTTTCATAGGGTGAGGCCGGGTGCTGCAGACTGTTTTAGTGCCCTTGCCAATTCGTTGATATATATGTTGAAGAAGGTGGGGCTTAACCTGCATCCCTGTCTCACCCCCCCCCCCCCCCCGCCCTGTGGAAAGAAATGTGTGTGTGTTTTTGCCATTTTTGACCGCACACTTGTTGTTTCTGTACATGGATTTTATAGTATCTTATGTTTTTCCACCAACACCACTTTTATCAAGTTGTATAGCAGGCCCTCATGCCAAATTTAGTCTAAAGCTTTTTTGAAATCAACAAATAGAAATCTAAGGAAGTCTCTAGATTTTGCTCACCTGAAATAGAGTATATTGTGATAAATTGCAGGCCACACTACTCGCCTAGAGAGTTCTCATCTATACTTTTCGTGGCTGTTTATTTACCACCACAGACAGATGCTGGCACTAAGACCGCACTCAGTCAGCTGTATAAGGAAATAAGCAAACAGGAAACCAGTCACCCAGAGGCGGCACTCCTAGTGGCCGGAGACTTTAATGCAGGGAAACTTAAATCAGTTCTACCGAATTTCTATCAACATGTTAAATGTGCAACCAGAGGGAAAACAATTCTAGATCACCTGTACTCCACACACAGAGACGCATACAAAGCTATCCCTCGCCCTCCATCTGGTAAATCCGACCACAACTCTATCCTCCTGATTCCTGCTTTCAAGCTAAAATTAAAGCAGGAAGCACCAGTGACTCGGTCTATAAAAAAATGGTCAGATGAAGCAGATGCTAAACTACAGGACTGTTTTGCTATCACAGACTGGAACATGTTCCGGGATTGTTCCGATGACATTGAGGAATATACCACATCAGTCACTGGCCTTATCAATAAGTGCATCGAGGACACCGTCCCCACAGTGACTGTACGTACATACCTCAACCAGAAGCCATGGATTACAGGCAACATTCACACTGAGCTCAATGATAGAGCTGCCGCTTTCAAGGTGCGGGACTCTAACCCGGAAGCTTACAAGAAATCCCGCTATGCCCTGCGACGAGCCATCAAACAGGCAAAGCTTGGATCAAAGATTGAATCATACTACACCGGCTCCGACGCTCGTCAGATGTGGCAGGGATTGCAAACTATTAGACTACAAAGGGAAGCACAGCCGCGAGCTGCCCAGTAACACGAGCCTACCAGACGAGCTAAATCACTTCTATGCTTGCTTCTAGGCAAGCAACACTGAGGCATGCATGAGAGCATCAGCTGTTCCGTACGACTGTATGATCACGCTCTCCGTAGCCGACGTGAGTAAGACCTTTAAACAGGTCAACATACACAAGGCTGCGGGGCCAGACGGATTATCAGGACGTGTGCTCCGGGCATGTGCTGACCAACTGGCAGGTGTCTTCACTGACATTTTCAACATGTCTCTGATTGTGTCTGTAATACCAACATGCTTCAAGCAGACCACCATAGTCCCTGTGCCCAAGAACACAAAGGCATCCTGCCTAAAAAAACATGTATTTTTTATTCTTACCTTTATTTTACTAGGCAAGTCAGTTAAAGAACAAATTCTTATTTTCAATTACGGCCTAGGAACAGTGGGTTAACTGCCTGTTCAGGGGCAGAATGACAGATTTTGTACCTTGTCAGCTCGGGGATTTGAACTTGCAACCTTTCGGTTACTAGTCCAATGCTCTAACCACTAGGCTACCCTGCCGCCCCAGACTACAGACCCGTAGCACTCACGTCCGTAGCCATGAAGTGCTTTGAAAGGCTGGTAATGGCTCACATCAACACCATTATCCCAGTAAACCTAGACCCACTCCAATTTGCATACCGCCCAAACAGATCCACAGATGATGCAATCTCTATTGCACTCCACACTGCCCTTTCCCACCTGGACAAAAGGAACACCTATGTGAGAATGCTATTCATTGACTACAGCTCAGCGTTCAACACCATAGTACCCTTAAGAAGAAGTATATCTATAATTCTTTACATAATAGTTGTATCTTTTATCAAAGTTTATTATGAGTATTTCTGTAAATTGATGTGGCTCTCTGAAAATTCACCAGATGTTTTCGAGGCACATTACTGACCATAAAGCGCCGATGTAAACTGAGATTTTTGGATATAAATATGAACTTTATCGAACAAAACATACATGTATTGTGTAACATGAAGTCCTATGAGTGCCATCTGATGAAGATCATCAAATGTTAGTGATTAATTTTCTCTTTCTGCTTTTTGTGACTCCTCTCTTTGGCTGGCAAATGACAGTGTGTTTTTGTGACTAGGCTCTGACCTAATATAAACATATAGTGTGCTTTCGCTGTAAAGCCTTTTTGAAATCGGACACGATGAGTAGATTAACAATAAGTTTCTTTAATTTGGTGTATTGCACTTGTGAATGTATGAAAGGTACATATTTCTAAAAAATATTTTTGAATTTCCGCTAGCGGTACCCCTAGCCATAAGAAGTTTTAATGGTCGGACCCATCTATGTGAAGCTTGCCACAATAAGAATTAGCCACAATAGCGGTCTTTGCGGTTAGCCTTCAAAATAAGTATATCATTGACAGTGATGCAAATGAATACAAATAGTAGAATTATGCCATAATTAAATAGATCATGCTAAACGAGGTTGGAATGTTGTTATATAAAATCAACAAAAGACCATTTGTTAATTTGACTGAAATCTGTTGAAATCACACTCATACTTTAGAATTGCATTGGGGGTGTACTTATTTCACTGTAGAGCCTTACCTATGACATGGGGTATCAGTCTACTCAGTGACACCAAGAGAACATTAGAGTCGGAGCTCTTATTGCGGGACTCTGAAACAACTGTGAATTGAGCCCCATTTATTGTCAACCTATGTGTATTGAACACTATTCCCGAGGAAAAACAATACTGCGTGGATGTTTTGGAGTCTGATAACTCTGAGGAGGACATCGGAAAAAATGTCTTGGGTATTGAGTAGACTGATACCCCATTTCATTGATCCCCAATCCTTAGGTAAAGCTGTATAGTGCAATATGAATGTCAATATACGCAATAGGCTGACTGGTGAGGTGATTTCACACAGTCACAATCTCGCGATAAGAGCTACAACGCTAATATTTCGTAAACTCTTCACAGTTGTGTTCTGTGGGTGTCACCGAGTAGACTGATACCCCGTTTCATTGCTTCACATTAAAACCTTGTTTAACATGATCTAGTCTACATATAGCATTATTCCACCAATTGTAACCTTTTGCATCACTTTCAAAGAGGTACTTTTATTTTGAAGGCAAACCGCAAATTCAACTATTGTGCCTAATCCTTATTGTGGCTAGCTTCACAACACATAACCCGGTCCGGTTGAGCCGCATTAGCCAGATGAAGCTAGCTGACTGCATATAACGTTAGCTTTGGGCAACAGGGTTATGTAGCTGGAAAGCTATTTATTTTCATGAACTGAAGTTCAATTTCAATAGGCAAACAAGTGGCTACCTAGCTAATACTAACTCACAAGGATTCCTAAATCATTGCTAAGAATAATGAATATGACTGCAGTTTCTACTGGTCATTGTTTTCAGGCTGGTTGTATTGGTGCTAGCTAGGTACCAAGCTAAAGCTAGCTAGCTACCCCAGAAGTTGCGGTCCAACAAATAATGCTTTATTACCAATGTGGTACTGTAAACACATCGTTCGTGGTCTGTGTTTGCCTGTTTACAGACTTTTTTGTAGAGCTTTGACAGTAGTGGTGGCGCTTGGCTTGTACTTGCAAATTCAGAACACACAACATTCTATAATAGAACTCTGTTATTTGACGTGTCAAATTAAAAGCTTATTTAACCTGTTACCTCTACCTGGGACGCTTGCGTCCCAACTAGAGCTCTGGAAATGCAAATGCGCTACGCTAAATGCTAATAGTATTAGTTAAAACTCAAAAGTTCATTAAAATACACATGCAGGGTATCAAATTAAAGCTACACTCGTTGTGAATCCAGGCAACAAGTCAGATTTTTAAAATGCTTTTCGGCGACAGCATGAGAAGCTATTATCTGATAGCATGCACCAATACACTACAACAGAAAAGCACAGCAGGGGACGTAAACAAAATAATTAGCATTTCGGCGTTACACAAACCGCACAATAAAATAGAAAACAGTCATTACCTTTCACCATCTTCTTTGTTGGCACTCCTAGATGTCCCATAAACACTATTGGGTCTTTATTTCGATTAAATCGGGCCATATAAAGCCAAGATATCGTTATATGTAGACTGTGTGATAAACGAAAAAAACAGCGATTTCACAACGTAACGTCATTTTTTAAAATTCAAAAAGTAGACGATAAACTTTCACAAAACACTTCGAAATACGTTTGTAATGCTACTTTAGGTATTAGTAAACGTTAATAAGCGATAAAAATCATCCGTAGGCGATGTATATATCATTAGCTGTCGTCTTGGAAAAAATTTCAGGAGAGAGCTCTTCCGGAATGATCTGGGCGGAGACCGGAGGTAAGCGGTGCCCCTCTTTCGGTTCAACCAAGAATCAAAGATGATTAAATTCACAAGATACTCGACTACATGGGGATGCTGTGGGAGTTGAATGCTCGGTCTTATCTAATTCGGCTCACTGTTAACAATTGCTGGAAGTGGCGCAAGGATATTTATTTCCATTTTCTGTGATCAGGTTTTCCTGCGCTTTCCGATGTAACGCACGTTATGTAATAGCCACAGTCGTGATTTAACCAGTTTTAAAAACGTCCGAGGGTTTCCTATACACACATTCTAACCATATGAACGTACTATATTCTTGGCATGAGTAGCAGGGCGCTGAAATGTTGCGCGATTTTTAACAAAATGTTCAAAAAAGTAGAGGGTAGGAGCAACTAGTTAACCTGTTGTGACGAGCCATCCCGGATCCGGGATCGTGAATACAGCCTCAAGCTCATTACCATAACGCAAGGTTAACTATTCATGAAAATCGCAAATGAAATGAAATCAATATGCTAGCTCTCATTTAGATTAGATTTTTGTTAACAACACTGTCATCTCAGATTTTCAAAATATGCTTCTCAACAATAGCAAAACAAGCATTTGTGTAACAGTATTGATAGCTAGCGTAGCATTTAGCGTAGCATTTAGCGTTAGCATTCAGCAGGCAACATTTTCACAAAAAACAGAAAAACATTCAAATAAAATCATTTACCTTTGAAGAACTTCAGATGTTTTCAATGAGGAGACTCAGTTAGATAGCAAATGTTCAGTTTTTACAAAAATATTATTTGTTTAGGACAAATCGCTCCGTTTTCTGCGTCACGTTTAGCTACGAAAGAAACCTGTATCCAGGATTGTGTAAATCTATCCGCAAGCTCATTAGCATAACGCAACGTTAACTATTCATGAAAATCGCAAATGAAATGAAATAAATCTATTTGCTCTCAAGCTTAGCCTTTTGTTAACAACACTGTCATCTCAGATTTTCAAAAATATGCTTCTCAACCATTGCAAAACAAGCATTTGTGTAACACTATTGATAGCCTAGCATAGTATTATGCCTGACATTCAGCATGCAACATTTTCACAAAAACCAGAAAAGCATTCAAATAAAATCATTTACCTTTGAAGAACTTCGGATGTTTTCAATGAGGAGACTCTCAGATAGCAAATGTTCAGTTTTTCCTGAAAGATTATTTGTTTAGGACAAATCGCTCCGTTTTCTGCGTCACGTTTAGCTACTAAAAAAACCTGTATCCAGGATTGTGTAAATCTATCCGCAAGCTCATTAGCATAACACAACGTTAACTATTCATGAAAATCACAAATGAAATGAAATTAATCTATTTGCTCTCAAGCTTAGCCTTTTGTTAACAACACTGTCATCTCAGATTTTCAAAATATGCTTTTGAACCATAGCTAAACAAGCATTTGTGTAACAGTATTGATAGCCTAGCATAGGATTATGCCTGTCTTTCAGCATGCAACATTTTCACAAAAACCAGAAAAGGATACAAATAAAATCATTTACCTTTGAAGAACTTCAGATGTTTTCAATGAGGAGACTCTCAGTTAGATAGCAAATGTTCCGTTTTTACAAAAAATATTATTTGTGTCGACTAATCGCTCCGTTTTGTTCATCACGTTTGGGTAAAAAAATAAATAAATAAGTAATTAAAATGCAAACTTTTTTCCAAATTAACTCCATAATATCGACAGAAACATGGCAAACCGATGTTTAGAATCAATCCTCAAGGTGTTTTTCACATATCTATCGACGATAAAATCCTTCGTGGCAGTTGACTTTCTCTTCTGAAGAAATGGAACGTGCATGGACCTACAGATTACGCAATAATTTCAACACAGGACACCGGGCGGGACACCAGGTAAATGTAGTCTCTTATGGTCAATCTTCCAATGATATGCCTACAAACACGTCACAATGCTGCAGACACCTTGGAGAAACGACACAAAGGGCAGGCTCATTCCTGGCGCATTGACAGCCATATAAGGAGACATTGGAACACAGCGCCTTCAGAATCTGGGGCATTTCCAGTATGAAACTTCATATTGGTTTCGCCTGTAGCATTAGTTCTGGGGCACTCACAGATAATATCTTTGCAGTTTTGGAAACGTCAGAGTTTTGTGTTTCCAAGGCTGTCAATTCCATGCATAGTCGAGCATATTTTAGTGACAAAATATTGCGCTTAAAACGGGCACGTCTTTTTATCCAATAATGACATAGCGCCCCCATAGGTTGAAGAGGTTAACTATTCATGAAAATCGCAAATGAAATGAAATAAATCTATTTGCTCTCAATCCAAGCCTTTTGTTAACAACACTGTCATCTCAGATTTTCAAAAATATGCTTCTCAACCATTGCAAAACAAGCATTTGTGTAACACTATTGATAGCCTAGCATAGTATTATGCCTGACATTCAGCAAGCAACATTTTCACAAAAACCAGAAAAACATTCAAATAAAAATAATTTACCTTTGAAGAACTTCAGATGTTTTCAATGAGGAGACTCTCAGTTAGATTGCAAATGTTCAGTTTTTACAAAAATATTATTTGTGTTGACAAATCGCTCCGTTTTCTCCATCACGTTTGGGTAAGAAAAAAAACGAAAATTAAGTCATTAAAACGCGAACTTTTTTCCAAATTAACTCCATAATATCGACAGAAACATGGCAGACCGATGTTTAGAATCAATCCTCAAGGTGTTTTTCACATATCTATCGACGATAAATCCATCGTGGCAGTTGACTTTCTCTTCTGAAGAAATGGAACGCGCATGGACCTAGAGATTACGCAATAATATCGACACAGGACACCGGGCGGACCCCTGGTAAATGTAGTCTCTTATGGTCAATCTTCCAATGATATGCCTACAAATACGTCACAATGCTGCAGACATCTTGGACGAACGGCAGAGAGCTTAGGTTCATTCATGGGACATTCACAGCCATATAAGGAGACGATGGGAAACAGAGCCTCAAAAATTCTGCTCATTTCCTGTTTGAGGTTTCATCTTGGTTTCGCCTGTAGCATGAGTTCTGTGGCACTCACAGATAATATCTTTGCAGTTTTGAAAACGTCAGAGTGTTTTCTTTCTAAAGCTGCCAATTATATGCATAGTCGAGCATCTTTTCATGACAAAATATTGCGCTTAAAACGGGCACGTTTTTTTTATCCAATAATGACATAGCGCCCCCATAGGTTGAAGAGGTTAACATGTCAAGTAGTGTTAGACGTATATTTTTTGACACACAAATACCCAAGTGGCGTTCCATAGTATGTCGTGAAGGTAATAGCAGTGACTCTATTACTGTGTAACTCCGGTAGGGCAACATCTGAAAAACAGCGCACTTGGTAGTGTGTACCATTGATCGACCAGTCGCGAAAGCCAACATCACCAACAACAGAGAACAGTTGATTGTCAAGGGCATTGAATTCCATTATCTTGGCGTAAATGGATTTCGCCTTTGAGTTCTCTCACTGAAATGTTCTTACTCTTTCAAATGACTGCTCGACCTGTTGGCTGTTCGATCCACACAGCAGACATTGTGGGCTATGTTTTCACCACACACACAGTCAATCTTCTGTGTTGCATTTGAGTATATGCAATGACCCCGTGCACAATTGAGATAAATAAACGAGTCTTAAGAAGACAGTGATAGTAATTGCAATGAGCCCAACAATTAACATAAATACAGGGGTCTTGTATAGGAGTCTATAGTGTTTCTTCTGTTGGAACACACAACCAAGTCGACGACTGTCGGATTTTAAATTAACAAAAAAAATATGTTGGTTGGTGACTAAACTACGTAAGGTGTTATCGTGTGCAATGGGTGAATAGAGTCTGCAGACACACGACGCATACAACAGCAGAACAACGTGTTGTGTTTTTACAAGAGTAGGTAACACTGAAAGCTTCAGTTTACATTATAGACAAGCTATTAGCAAGTTACAGACAAACCAGGACATTTCCCCCCATTCCGAAGTCCCCACATCATGCATTGAGCTAAAAGTTAACTTACCTTGCAGTCGCTATAAAGTAGTGGGTGGTGGTCACGAAGATGATTCAAGAGATTTGAAGTGTTGCCAATCTTTCACAACGATTCGTTTTTTACATGTTCTGCAGACAGGGTGACCATATTCGATTAGGTTTTCCTCCACCAAAATACTGAAAGATATCAAGAGCGCTGTCACTACCTTCCATCATGTTTTCACATGCGCCTGTGTCAGACTGTTGCCAACTTTGGTTGATGCTGGGCAATATTTACCGTGAGTTTTTCAAACCGTGGTAATCAAACACGGTTTTAATTATAATTACAATTTGAAACGGTAATAGTAACCTTCGGGATTTTACTATGGTTTTTCGTGAAACCAGTAGTCGTTTCATCCCTAATATAGACATTTCAAATGTTATGTCACTGCTATTTAAAAAGTGATGTAACAACGAGAAAATAAATAAACTGATAAATATAGGTTATATTTACAATGGTGTTTGTGCTGGTTGCCATTTTCTTGTGGCAACAGGTCACACATCTTGCTGCTGTGGTGGCACACTGTGGCAGTGTTTTCGCTGCACTAATTTAACTGTGGCGTTGTGCCACGGCAAAATCATTGCTGCCACGCCCCAAAAATATGAAACGCTCTTTGAAGATGCTAGAACAGTCCACATTGTAACAATGTGCACTGACAGTCGGAAAGCAAGTTCAGGGAGGGAGTGTTAATAAAATAAAGGGAACATGATACAAAACAAGAAACATGAACAACGAACAGACATGAAACTGAAACAATAATGCCTGGGGAAGGAACTAAAGGGAGTGACATATATAGGGCAGGTAATCAGGGAAGTGATGGAGTCCAGATGAGTTTGATGACGGTGCGCGTAACAATGGTGACAGGTGTGCGTCATAACGACCAGCCTGGTGACCTAGAGGCCGGTGAGGGGGCACATGTGACAGTACCCCCTCCCTGGCGCACGGCTCCAGCCGCAGGACGCCAACCAAAATGACGATCCCGGGGATCCATAGTGGACTGGTCAACCCTTCTGATGCGTGGGAACCTGTTGCCAGCTGGAGCGCGGAAACCTGTCAGACCGGCTGAGGCAGATGAGCCAGACGAGCCAGTGGAAGCAGGGGAGCCTGACGAGCCGGTGGAAGCAGGGGAGCCTGACGAGCCGGTGGAAGCAGGGGAGCCTGACGAGCCGGTGGAAGCAGGGGAGCCTGACGAGCCAGTGGAAGCAGGGGAGCCTGACGAGCCAGTGGAAGCAGGAGAGCCGGTGAAGGCATGGAAGCCCAACGAGCCAGTGGAAGCAGGGGAGCCTGACGCGCCAGTGGAAGCAGGGGAGCCAGTGGAAGCAGGGGAGCCTTGATGAGCCAGTGGAAGCAGGGGAGCCTGACGAGCCGGTGAAGGCATGAAAGCCCGATGAGCCAGTGGAAGCAGGGGAGCCCGACAAGCCAGTGGAAGCAGACGAGCCTGACGAGCCAGTGGAAGCAGACGAGCCTGACGAGCCAGTGGAAGCAGACGAGCCAGACGAGCCAGTGGAAGCAGGGGAGCCTGACGATCCAGTGGAAGCAGACGAGCCTGACGAGCCAGTGGAAGCAGACGAGCCTGACGAGCCAGTGGAAGCAGGCGAGCCAGACGAGCCAGTGGAAGCAGGGGAGCCTGACGATCCAGTGGAAGCAGGGGAGCCTGACGATCCAGTGGAAGCAGGGGAGCCTGACGATCCAGTGGAAGCAGGGGAGCCTGACGATCCAGTGGAAGCAGGGGAGCCTGACGAGCCAGTGGAAGCAGGGGAGCCTGACGATCCAGTGGAAGCAGGGGAGCCTGACGATCCAGTGGAAGCAGGGGAGCCTGACGATCCAGTGGAAGCAGGGGAGCCTGACGAGCCAGTGGAAGCAGGGGAGCCTGACGAGCCAGTGGAAGCAGGGGAGCCTGACGAGCCAGTGGAAGCAGGGAAGCCTGACAATCCAGTGGAAGCAGGGGAGCCTGACGATCCAATGGAAGCAGGGGAGCCTGGCGATCCAGTGGAAGCAGGGGAGCCTGACGATCCAGTGGAAGCAGGGGAGCCTGACGATCCAGTGGAAGCAGGGGAGCCTGGCGATCCAGTGGAAGCAGGGGAGCCTGACGATCCGGTGAAGGCATGAAAGCCCGACGAGCTGGCTGTAGCTGCGTGAGCCGTCATTCTGAAACGATGTGCGCTGACAGTCGGGAAGCAAGTTCAGGGAGGGAGTGTTAATAAAATAAATGGAACATGATACAAAACAAGAAACATGAACAACGAACAGACATGAAACTGAAACAATAATGCCTGGGGAAGGAACTAAAGGGAGTGACATATATAGGGCAGGTAATCAGGGAAGTGATGGAGTCCAGATGAGTTTGATGACGCGCAGGTGCAAGTAACGATGGTGAGGCCGGAAAGGGTGCACACGTGACACACATTTACTTTTCCTCTGCAAACAAACAAGTAATGAATAGAAACATTTGACACCCCCATAGTAGAATAGTTTATCTATTTACCTAGTCGGCTTGTTGTGTGTTCTATGTGAGAAATATTCCTCTCGAGGCGCATTCAAGTTGAGTGCCAAAGGGAGGGAAACTTGCACTCTTACAAGCAAATGCACAACCATTTTTGCAATAATGCTTAAAACAGCAGTTTTAATCGCCTTTGTTAAAAAGAGGACAATCCCAGTTTTCTCTTCCTACTTTATTTCTCAACTCCTAAATACTGTGTGTTCAAAATGTACCATTTTAAACCTAGAGTTTTAGCAGCTTCATGGTTAAGCATGTTATTGTTCAGCAATTCACCATGAGTGCATAGGGGAGAATGGGGCTAAATGCAACACGGGTCAATTGTAGAGTAACTTGGGGTAAAATGCTACCCTACCTCAACATTTTTGGGGGGGAGTGACGTACAATTTTGGGTGAGTAGTGGCAATCAGGGAAAGTGTTGGGGGGGAGAATGGTGTAGAAGTGGTTTCTGTGAGAAGTACAGGCAGGGGCATGCTACCCCAAATGGCGAATTACCTCAAGTTACCCTAACAGGAAGGCCTACATTATATTCAGTGTGTTTATGGGACATAAAATTCTTCATTAGGATGCTAACTAGTTAAAAGACTACATTGGGGATCTAGCTAATGATTAGCCCAATAGTATGGCTTCAGCCTATTTATTTACAGCCACTATGCTGCATCAGATGGGCTACGGGTGATAATGCTTATTGCTAATAGCATACCTGATGATATGGACCATGCATAGGCTATATGTCTCTTATATGGTCAAACATTTGGCACGTCTCTCTCGCTCTCTCTCTCTTTGCTGTAATGGGCCAATTAGCACTAACGTGATGGATGGGCCACGCAATGAGCAGATCCAATGGAGAGAAAAGTTGATACGAAGGAGGGAGGTGGTGTAATAAAGTGCTGGCCATTTAAACCGGTGCCCAGGAAGTGGGGATGAAATGAACTGGTCTGTAATATCCTGTGATCTGTTTGCATTGCCAGTCAGAGTCTGTGGGTGTGTTCGTAAATTCTCTCTGGCTATTTACTCCGATTTCAGAGCATTCTCGTCTGACTGTGCCACAGCGCAGAATAACTGATGAATTTACGAACACTCAACACCTGTTGAATATGACCGGTGTCAGTAAAATGACCGGTGTCAATTGTTGCCAGCAGCACAGATACAGTCACCAATGCTCTGGATAACATGAAAACAGCCTAACCAGCTCTGCTAGGACGAATAAAATGGCCAGTGGGGTATTCTCTCATTTGTGTCTGGAAGTAGCAAGCTAGCCAACGTTAGTCCATTAGCTTGGGTGCTTGACTGTTGTTGTGAGGTCAGAATGCTCAGATCAACCCTACTCCTCAGCCAGAGAGTCCATTGTGTGCTCTGAACGCTTCGAGAGCGAAACGCTTCAAATTTATGAACCGGCAATCTGACAACGCTCTGAATTTACGAACGACCCAGAGTGCACTCTGACACAATGGACCTTAAAAGCATGTGCCCCAAATTGCACCCTATTCTTTGTATAGTGCACTACTTTCTTCCTATAGAGTTCTACTTTTTGTACAAAGTAGTATTGTATATAGAGAATAGGGTGCCGTTTGGGACACAGACTAAGATTATGTTTACCGTAATTCTATGGTGGCCGTACATGTGTGATCATATTGCTGGAATCAAGATGAACAAAGCAGGAAATCCGGGAATCCTCCAACCATGATTTTTGGAAAACCTTAAAAAGTTAACCTAATCTCAGATTAAGGAGCAAGACCTGTTGCCATGGCTAAAACCAAAGCAAGACCTGTTGCCATGGCTAAAACCAAAGCAGTGGGCGGTTATTTTTGCTAGCTGTAATCAAAACATTTCTGCTAACCCATCTCATTTCATTAGAGTTATTCAGAGCTTAATGCTGCTGAGTGACCTGTAGTGTTTATTAAAAAAGCTACTGTTTACCACTCTGTCATTGGACCTGGGATGGAGGGAAGAGGTTAGAGGGAAGGGAGGATGAACGAGAACAGGAATGGAAGAAGAGAAATGGAGAGAGAAAATACTCAAGGTTGGGCTAAATGCATTACCTAACCTTCCCTGTTGTTCTCACATAATAGTGGACAATGACACTTGGATTGAATGACATTTATGCTGTCTGGGACTATATGGCACAGGATGATGACTTAAGCGACGTACTGAGGGTCTGTGGACACAATGGCCCCATCAGTGTTGTTCTGGAGGAACAATGGCCTCCATCAGTGTTGTGCTGGAGGAACAATGGCCCCCATCAGTGTTGTGCTGGAGGAACAATGGCCCCCATCAGTGTTGTGCCGGAGGAACAATGGCCCCATCAGTATTGTGCTGGAGGATCAATGGCTCCCATCAGTGTTGTTCTGGAGGAACAATGGCCCCCATCAGTGTTGTGCTGGAGGAACAATGGCCCCCATCAGTGTTGTTCTGGAGGAACAATGGCCCCCATCAGTGTTGTGCTGGAGGAACAATGGCCCCCATCAGTGTTGTTCTGGAGGAACAATGGCCTCCATCAGTGTTGTGCTGGAGGAACAATGGCCCCCATCAGTGTTGTTCTGGAGGAACAATGGCCCCCATCAGTGTTGTTCTGGAGGAACAATGGCCCCCATCAGTGTTGTGCTGGAGGAACAATGGCCCCCATCAGTGTTGTTCTGGAGGAACAATGGCCCCCATCAGTGTTGTTCTGGAGGAACAATGGCCCCCATCAGTGTTGTACTGGAGGAACAATGGCCCCCATCAGTGTTGTGCCGGAGGAACAATGGCCCCCATCAGTGTTGTTCTGGAGGAACAATGGCCCCCATTAGTGTTGTGCCGGAGGAACAATGGCCCCCATCAGTGTTGTGCTGGAGGAACAATGGCCCCCATCAGTGTTGTGCTGGAGGAACAATGGCACCTATCAGTGTTGTTCTGGAGGAACAATGGCCTCCATCAGTGTTGTGCTGGAGGAACAATGGCCCCTATCAGTGTTGTGCAGGAGGAACAATGGCCCCCATCAGTGTTGTGCAGGAGGAACAATTGCCCCCATCAGTGTTGTGCCGGAGAAACAATGGCCTTCATCGGTGTTGTGCTGGAGAAACAATGGCCTTCATCGGTGTTGTGCTGGAGGAACAATGGCCCCCATCAGTGCCTGGGAACCCTGTCATAGTCTGTCCTTCTCGGGACAAGAACAAGATGACCCGTCAGAGCGAGTGTGAGATACAGATTGTGTAAACTCCTGGTCATAAACATTGTCTGATGAGTGTTCTCTCTCTCTCTCTCTCTCTCTCTCTCTCTCTCTCTCTCTCTCTCTCTCTCTCTCTCTTTCCCCCTCGCTTTCTCTTTCCCCTCGATCTCGCCCTCTTTCCTCCCCCTCACTCTGTCTCTTTCCCCTACCCTCTTTCTCTCCCCTTATCTCTCTCTCCCCTTATCTCTCTCTCTCTCCTAGGTCTCTAGGGTTGACGGATGAGTAGATTGTAGAAGAGCAGGGAGGATTGGGGTTAACAGTCAGACACAGGTAAGATCACCACGTGTCCTCTTGTTTATCCCTACAGGTGTCGTTATAGGTCCTGAGAGTGTATTATCTGTTGTCTAAGGGTTATGTATAGTTGTACTGCAAGTATTTGGGATTGTGTGTCTCTGTTTAGGCTATATGGTTTGTGTGGGTGTGTTTTAAATGTACGTTTATTTTAATGCACTTTCCAATGTTTATAAGCATCTCTGTGTGTGTGTGTGTGTGTGTGTGTGTGTGTGTGTGTGTGTGTGTGTGTTTGAAACAGAGTGAGAGAGAAGTATGTCTGTTTGTATATAAACAAGCGTTTGTGTGGGTGTAATGTACGGAATGTGCCAGGAGTGTTAAGCCGATCTTAAGGCTTGTCCATGACTCTTCTCTCTCCCTGGTCTAGACTGATGTTATCAAAGCAGAGTGGTGTTGCCCCAGGCTACTACCACTGTCTGAATGTAGCCTTGTGTTGCCCCTGGCTACTACCACTGTCTGAATGTAGCCTTGTGTTGCCCCAGGCTACTACCACTGTCTGAATGTAGCCTTGTGTTGCCCCTGGCTACTACCACTGTCTGAATGTAGCCTTGTGTTGCCCCAGGCTACTACCACTGTCTGAATGTAGCCTTGTGTTGCCCCAGGCTACTACCACTGTCTGAATGTAGCCTTGTGTTGCCCCTGGCTACTACCACTGTCTGAATGTAGCCTTGTGTTGCCCCAGGCTACTACCACTATCTGACTGTAGCGTTGTGTTGCCCCTGGCTACTACCACTGTCTGAATGTAGCCTTGTGTTGCCCCAGGCTACTACCACTATCTGACTGTAGCGTTGTGTTGCCCCTGGCTACTACCACTGTCTGAATGTAGCCTTGTGTTGCCCCAGGCTACTACCACTATCTGACTGTAGCGCTGTGTTGCCCCTGGCTACTACCTCTATCTGACTGTAGCGTTGTGTTGCCCCTGGCTACTACCACTATCTGAATGTAGCCTTGTGTTGCCCCTGGCTACTACCACTATCTGACTGTAGCCTTGTGTTGCCCCTGGCTACTACCACTATCTGACTGTAGCGTTGTGTTGCCCCTGGCTACTACCACTATCTGACTGTAGCCTTGTGTTGCCCCTGGCTACTACCACTATCTGACTGTAGCCTTGTATTGCCCCTGGCTACTACCACTATCTGACTGTAGCCTTGTGTTGCCCCAGGCTACTACCACTATCTGACTGTAGCCTTGTATTGCCCCTGGCTACTACCACTGTCTGAATGTAGCCTTGTGTTGCCCCAGGCTACTACCACTATCTGACTGTATCGTTGTGTTGCCCCTGGCTACTACCACTATCTGACTGTAGCCGTGTGTTGCCCCAGGCTACTACCACTGTCTGAATGTAGCCTTGTGTTGCCCCAGGCTACTACCACTATCTGACTGTAGCCTTGTGTTGCCCCTGGCTACTACCACTGTCTGAATGTAGCCTTGTGTTGCCCCAGGCTACTACCACTATCTGACTGTGGCCTTGTGTTGCCCCAGGCTACTACCACTATCTGACTGTAGCCTTGTCTTTACAGTTCCACCCTGACAACCCAGTCACAACCATGATCACAGGTAGAGGAAGACATCCCCTGTATCTACAGCCCTTAAACACCTGTATAACGCTAATATAATGCTGTTTTAACATTGGTGTAATGCTATTGTGAGAACGCTGGCTAATGTTACCTCATCACTGTTCCATATTGTTTAACCTGTCATAAACACATAAACATCCAAACCCTGGAGCCTTCAGTTTAATGCCCCCCTTTTTCTGATCAACTGCTTTTCATCCCATCCCATGATGCTTTGCTCACCTGATATTCTTCAGGGCGCTATCTTTAGTCTATGTGCTTTGATTTGTTTATTTAAAAACATGTTGGGGTGGAAAGGGTATAGTTAAGTCATACACCGTGACGTTTTTTTAAAAAGTGGAATTAAATTGAGTGCATATACAGTTGAAGTCGGAAGTTTACAAACACCTTAGCCAAATACATTTAAACTCAGTTTCACAATTCCTGACATTTAATCCTAGTAAAAATTCCCTGTCTTAGGTCAGTTAGGATCACCACTTTATTTTAAGAATGTGAAATGTCAGAATAATAGTAGAGAGAATGATTTATTTCAGCTTTTATTTCTTTCATCACATTCCCAGTGGGTCAGAAGTTTACACTAGAGGTTGACCGATTAATTAGGGCTGATTTCAAGTTTTCTTAACAATCGGTAATTGGCATTTTTGGACACCGATTATGGCCGATTACATTGCACTCCACGTGGAGACTGCGTGGCAGGCTGACTACCTGTTACGTGAGTGCAGCAAGGAGCCAAGATAAGTTGCTAGCTAGCATTAAACTTATCTTATAAAAAACAATTAATCTTAACATAATCTCTAGTTAACTACACATGGTTGATGATATTACTGGGTTATCTAGCTTGTCCTGCATTGCATATAATCAATGCGGTGGCTGTTAATTTATCATCGAATCACAGCCTACTTCAACTTCGCCAAACAGGTGATTTAACAAGCGCATTTGGGAAAAAGCACGTTGTACCAACGTGTACCTAACCATAAACTTCAATGCCTTTCTTAAAATCAATACACAAGTATATATTTTTAAACCTGCATATTTAGTTAATATTGCCTGCTAACCTGGATTTCTTTTAACTAGGGAGATTGTGTCACTTCTCTTGCGTTCTGTGCAAGCAGAGTCAGGGTATATGCAGCAGTGTCACGTTCGTTGTACGGAGGAGACCAAGGCGCAGCGTAAGATGAATACATACTTTTTAATGAAGACGAAGAACACTTAACAAACTATACAAAACAACAAACCGAATGTGACACTATATAATACTAGTGCAGACACAGGTAACTAGACATAGACAATGACCCACGAAATAACCCAAGGAATATGGCTGCCTAAATATGGTTCCCAATCAGAGACAACAATAAACAGCTGCCTCTAATTGAGAACCAATCTAGGCAACCATAGACATATAAATACCTAGACTAGTGAACACCCATAGACATACAAAAGCCCTAGACAGGAACAAAAACACATACATCACCCATGTCACACCCTTACCTAACCAAAATAATAAAGAAAACAAAGAATACTAAGGTCAGGGCGTGACAAGCAGTTTGGGCCAACAGGCTCGTTACGAACTGTGTGAAGACCATTTCTTCCTAACAAAGACTGTAATTAATTTGCCAGAATTGTACATAATTATGAAATAACGTTGAAGGTTGTGCAATGTAACAGCAATATTTAGACTTAGGCATGCCACCTGTTAGATAAAATATGGAACGGTCCCGTATTTCACTGAAAGAATAAACGTTTTGTTTTCGAAATGATAGTTTCTGGATTTGACCATATTAATGACCAAAGGCTCGTATTTCTGTGTGTTATTATATTATAATTAAGTCTATGATTTGATATTTGATAGAGCAGTCTGACTAAGCGGTGGTAGGCAGCAGCAGGCTCGTAAGCATTCATTCAAACAGCACTTTCCTGCATTTGCCAGCAGCTCTTCGCAATGCTTGAAGCACCGCGCTGTTTATGACTTCAAGCCTATCAACTCCCGGGATTAGGTTGGCAATACTATAGTGCCTATAAGAACATCCAATAGTCAAAGGTATATGAAATACAAATGGTATAGAGAGAAATAATCCTATAATGCCTATAATAACTACAACCTAAAACGTCTTACCTGGGAATATTGAAGACTCATGTTAAAAGGAACCACCAGCTTTCATATGTTCTCATGTTCTGAGCAAGGAACTTAAACGTTAGCTTTTTACATGGTAAATATTGTACTTTTACTTTCTTCTCCAACACTTTATTTTTGCATTATTTAAACCAAATTGAACATGCTTCATTATTTTTTGGAGACTAAATGGATTTTTATTGATATACTATAGTAAGTTCAAATAAAGTGTTCATTCAGTATTGTTGTAATTGTCATTATTACAAATATATATAAATTGTCCAATTAATCGGTATCAGCTTTTTTTGGTCCTCCAATAATCGGTATCAGCGTTGAAAAATCATAATCGGTCGACCTCTAGTTTACATACACTCAATTAGTATTTGGTAGCATTGCCTTTAAATTGTTCAACTTGGGTCAAACGTTTCGTGTAGCCTTCCATACGCTTCCCACAATAAATTGGGTGAATTTTGGCCCGTTCCTCCTGACAGAGCTGGTGTAACTGAGTCAGGTTTGTAGGCCTCCTTGCTTGCACATGCTTCTTCAGTTCTGCCCACACATTTTCTATAGGATTCAGGTCAGGGCTTTGTGATGGCCAGTCCAATACCTTGACTTTGTTGTTCTTAAGCCATTTTGCCACATCTTTGGAAGTATGCTTGGGGTCATTGTCCATTTGGAAGACCCATTTGTGACCAAGCTTTAACTTCCTGACTGATGTCTTGAGATGTTGCTTCAATATAGCCACATAATTTTCATGCCTCATGATGCCATCTATTTTGTGAAGTGCACCAGTGTGTCCCCATGTGCAGTTGCAAACTGTAGTCTGGCTTTTTTATGCGGTTTTGGAGCAGTGGCTTCTTCCATTCTGAGCGGCCTTTTAGGTTATGTCAATATAGGACTCGTTTTACTGTGGATATAGATACTTTTGTACCTGTTTCCTCCAGCATCTTCACAATGGCCTTTGCTGTTGTTCTGGGATTGATTTGCACTTTTCACACCAAAGTACGTTCATCTCTAGAGACAGAACACGTCTCCTTCCTGAGCTGTATGACGGCTGCGTGGTCTCACAGTGTTTATACTTGCGTACTGTTGTTTGTACAGATGAACGTTGTACCTTCAGGCGTTTGGAAAATGCTCCCAAGGATGAACCAGTTTTTTTTCTGAGGTCTTGGCTGACTTCTTTTGATTTTCCCATGATGTCAAGCAAAGATCCACTGAGTTTGAAGGTAGGCCATGAAATACATTTTCAGAATGGTGGGTGTTGCTGGTGGATGCAGTCACGCGCAGGAAAGCAGAGAATTGTGAGGAACGTAACTTTACTCAGAATAATGAATGGTGCAAGGTAAAACAATACACTTGCCCAAACACAAACACACGAACATCAACTTTTACACACGGGCAAGAAACAGCACCCGTCTAAAATAACCAGTCACCAACATTACCAAACATGACATAAAACAATCAGCACCCGTCTAAAATAACCAGTCACCAACATTACCAAACATGACATAAAACAATCCCGCACAACACCATGGGGGAAACCGAGGGTTAAATACATGAAGAATAATTAGGGGAATAAAAAACAGGGGTGTAGAAACAAAGACAAAACAAATGGAAAATGAAAAGTGAATCGGCGATGGCTTGTAGACGGGCGACGCCGAGTGCCGCCCGAACAAGGAGAGGAACCGACTTCGGCCGAAGTCGTGACATACATCCACAGGTACACCTCCAATTGACTAAAATTATATCATTTAGCCTATCAGAAACTTATAAAGCCATGACATAATTTTCTGGAATTTTCCAAGTTGTTTAAAGGCACAGTCAACTTAGTGTATGTAAACTTCTGACCCACTGGAATTGTGATACAGCGAATTATAAGTGAAATAATCTGTCTGTAAACAATTGTTGGAAAAATTACTTGTGTCATGCACAAAGTAGATGCCCTAACCGACTTGCCAAAACTATAGTTTGTTAACAAGAAATGCATGGAGTGGTTGAAAAACGAGTTTTAATGACTCCAACCTAAGTGTATGTAAACTTCCGACTTCAATTGTATCAGATATAATGTCTTCTAGAGAGCTACCGCAGTTACAGAGAATCACACAGAACTTTGAGAGAGAGAGCAAGGGAGGGAGAGAGAGAAATAGAGAGAATTCAGAACAGATTCTGTAATCCTGTGTTTTTGCGGTCAGATTCAAGGGAAGAGAGGGGGGGGGAGGGTCTGACTGGCAACAGGGAGGGAGGGAAGAGAGAGGGGGTTGGGTCTGACTGGGAACAGGGAGGGAGGGAAGAGAGAGGGGGTTGGGTGTGACTGGGAACAGGGAGGGAGGGAGGGAAGAGAGAGGGGGGTGGGTCTGACTGGGAACAGGGAGGGAGGGAAGTTAGAGGAGGGTGGGGTGTGACTGGCAACCGAGGAGGGTCTACAGCAGCACCTAGATCTTCTGCACAGACTCTGTCAGACCTGGGCCCTGACAGTAAATCTCAGTAAGACAAAAATAATGGTGTTCCAAAAAAGGTCCAGTTGCCAGGACCACAAATACAAATTCCATCTAGACACCGTTGCCCTAGAGCACACAAAAAACTATACATACATTTCCCTAAACATCAGCGCCACAGGTAACTTCCACAAAGCTGTGAACGATCTGAGAGACAAGGCAAGAAGGGAATTCTATGCATTCAAAAGGAACATACATTTTGACATACCAATTAGGATCTGCCTAAAAATACTTGAATCAGTTATAGAACCCGTTGCCCTTTATGGTTGTGAGGTCTGGGGTCCGCTCACCAACCAAGAATTCACAAAATGGGACAAACACCAAATTGAGACTGCATTCAGAATTCTGCAAAAATCTCCTCAGTGTACAATTTAAAACACCAAATAATGCATGCAGAGCAGAATTAGGCCGATTCCCGCTAATGATCAAATTCCAGAAAAGAGCTGTTAAATTCTACAGACTCAGTGAGCATAGCCTTGCTATTGAGAAAAGCCGCCATAGGCAGACCTGACTCTCAAGAGAAGACAAGCTATTTGCACACTGCCCACAAAATGAGGTGGAAACTGAGCTGCACTTCCTAACCTCCTGCCAAGTGTATGACCATATTAGATACACATATTTCCCTCAGATTATACAGATCCACAAAGAATTAGAATACAAACTCGATTTTGATCAACTCCCATATCTACCTCAGTGTGCAATCACAGCAGCAAGATTTGTGACCTGTTGCCACAAGAAAAGGTCAACCAGTGAAGAACAAACACCATTGTAAATACAACCCATATTTATGTTTATTTATTTTCCCTTTAGTACTTTAACTATTTGCACATTGTTACAACACTGTATATATACGTAATATAACATTTTAATGTCTTTATTCTTTTGGAACTTCTGTGAGTGTAATGTCTACTGTTCATTTTGATTGTTTATTTCACTTTTGTATATTATCTACTTCACTGGCTTTGGCAATGTTTAACATGGGTGTGGTGGGTGTGACTGGGGACAGGGAGGGAGGGAGGGAAGAGAGAGGGAGCTAGCTAGCTCACATACAACAGGACTGATATCAGTAGCAAGCGGAGTAAACGATAAGAGCTAACATTACAGTCATCGGAGTGTCATATCATATTTAACAAACCAAACATTGAAAACCAGGTCATGTAAAAAACGGTTCGTGCATCAATAACGGTGTATAATATAATATGGTGCCCTATAAGTACAGTGTGTGTGTGACTGTGAAGGTGGGTACTGGTTGAAGAGATGGGGATATGGGCCAGACTGAAACAAACCCTCAACAGCATCTCTATCATCTCCTGTCTCTCTATCATCTCCTGTCTCTCTTTCATCTCCTGTCTCTCTTTCATCTCCTGTCTCTCTTTCATCTCCTGTCTCTCTATCATCTCCTGTCTCTCTTTCATCTCCTGTCTCTCTATCATCTCCTGTCTCTCTTTCATTTCCTGTCTCTCTATCATCTCCTGTCTCTCTATTATCTCCTGTCTCTCTATCATCTCCTGTCTCTCTATTATCTCCTGTCTCTCTATCATCTCCTTTCTCTCTTTCATCTCCTGTCTCTCTATCATCTCCTGTCTCTCTATCATCTCCTGTCTCTCTATCATCTCCCGTCTCTCTATCATCTCCTGTCTCTCTTTCATCTCCTTTCTCTCTATCATCTCCTGTCTCTCTATCATCTCCTGTCTCTCTATCATCTCCTGTCTCTCTATCATCTCCTGTCTCTCTATTATCTCCTGTCTCTCTATCATCTCCTGTCTCTCTATCATCTCCTGTCTCTCTTTCATCTCCTTTCTCTCTTTCATCTCCTGTCTCTCTATCATCTCCTGTCTCTCTATCATCTCCTGTCTCTCTATTATCTCCTGTCTCTCTATCATCTCCTTTCTCTCTTTCATCTCCTGTCTCTCTATCATCTCCTGTCTCTCTATCATCTCCCGTCTCTCTATCATCTCCTGTCTCTCTTTCATCTCCTTTCTCTCTATCATCTCCTGTCTCTCTATCATCTCCTGTCTCTCTATCATCTCCTGTCTCTCTATCATCTCCTGTCTCTCTATTATCTCCTGTCTCTCTATCATCTCCTGTCTCTCTATCATCTCCTGTCTCTCTTTCATCTCCTTTCTCTCTTTCATCTCCTGTCTCTCTATCATCTCCTGTCTCTCTATCATCTCCTGTCTCTCTATCATCTCCCGTCTCTCTATCATCTCCCGTCTCTCTATCATCTCCCGTCTCTCTATCATCTCAGATCTCTCTATCATCTCCTGTTTCTCTATCATCTCCTGTCTCTATCATCTCCTGTCTCTCTATCATCTCCTGTCTCTCTATCATCTCCCGTCTCTCTATCATCTCCCGTCTCTCTATCATCTCCTGTCTCTCTATCATCTCCCGTCTCTCTATCATCTCCCGTCTCTCTATCATCTCCCGTCTCTCTATCATCTCCCGTCTCTCTATCATCTCCCGTCTCTATCATCTCCTGTCTCTCTATCATCTCCCATCTCTCTATCATCTCCAGTCTCTCTATCATCTCCTGTCTCTCTATCATCTCCCGTCTCTCTATCATCTCCCGTCTCCCATCTCTCTATCATCTCCTGTCTCTCTATCATCTCCTGTCTCTCTATCATCTCCCGTCTCTCTATCATCTCCCGTCTCTCTATCATCTCCCATCTCTCTATCATCTCCTGTCTCTCTTTCATCTCCTTTCTCTCTTTCATCTCCTGTCTCCCGTCTCTCTATCATCTCCTGTCTCTCTTTCATCTCCTGTCTCTCTATCATCTCAGATCTCTCTATCATCTCCTGTTTCTCTATCATCTCCTGTCTCTCTATCATCTCCTGTCTCTCTTTCATCTCATATCTCTCTATCATCTCCTGTTTCTCTTCCATCTCATATCTCTCTATCATCTCCTATATATCATATCCTATCTATCATCTCCTATCTCTCTATCATCTCCTGTCTATCCTCCTATCTCTCTATCATGTCCTATCTATCAATCATCTCCTATCTATCATCTTATAGCTCTCTATCATCTCCTATATCTCTATCATCTCCTATATCTCTATCATCTCGTATCTATCATCTCCGATCTCTCTATCATCTCCTGTCTCTCTATCATCGCCCGTCTCTCTTTCATCTCCTGTCTCTCTTTCATCTCCTATATCTCTATCATCTCCTATCTCTCTATCATCTATCTATCATCTCCGATCTCTCTATCATCTCCCGTCTCTCTATCATCTCCCGTCTCTCTATCATCTCCTGTCTCTCTATCATCTCCCGTCTCTCTATCATCTCCCGTCTCTCTATCATCTCCCGTCTCTCTATCATCTCCCGTCTCTCTATCATCTCCCATCTCTCTATCATCTCCCGTCTCTCTATCATCTCCCGTCTCTCTATCATCTCCCGTCTCTCTATCATCTCCCGTCTCTCTATCATCTCCCGTCTCTCTATCATCTCCCGTCTCTCTATCATCTCCCGTCTCTCTATCATCTCCCGTCTCTCTATCATCTCCCGTCTCTCTTATCATCTCCCGTCTCTCTATCATCTCCTGTCTCTCTATCATCTCCTGTCTCTCATCTCCCCGTCTCTATCATCTCCCGTCTATCTATCATCTCCCGTCTCTCTATCATCTCCCGTCTCTCTATCATCTCCCGTCTCTCTATCATCTCCCGTCTCTCTATCATCCCCTGTCTCTCTATCATCTCCCGTCTCTCTATCATCTCCCGTCTCCCATCTCTCTATCATCTCCTGTCTCTCTATCATCTCCTGTCTCTCTATCATCTCCCGTCTCTCTATCATCTCCCGTCTCTCTATCATCTCCCGTCTCTCTATCATCTCCCGTCTCTATCATCTCCCGTCTCTCTATCATCTCCAGTCTCTCATCTCCCGCCTCATCATCCTGTCTCTCTATCATCTCCCCGTCTCTATCATCTCCTGTCTCTCTATCATCTCCCGTCTCTCTATCATCTCCCGTCTCTCTATCATCTCCCGTCTCTCTATCATCTCCCGTCTCTCTATCATCTCCCGTCTCTCTATCATCTCCCGTCTCTCTATCATCCCCTGTCTCTCTATCATCTCCCGTCTCTCTATCATCTCCTGTCTCTCTATCATCTCCTGTCTCTCTATCATCTCCTGTCTCTCTATCATTCTATCATCTCCTGTCTCTCTATCATCTCCTGTCTCTCTTTCATCTCCTTTTTCTGTAAATTGCTTTTAGTTTAATCCCCCTGCTATTGTTTCTCACTGTCTTTCTATCTGTCTTTCTCTGTCCTCTATCTCCCTGTATCCTTCTCTCTCTTCCTTCTCTCTGTGTTTAGAGACTGTTTCTCATTGTGTAGTAGTTGGAAGTTGAAGGGCAGAGCAGCTAGCTTTAGACCACCTGTCCCTCAGTGGAGGTGGTGGGGGTAATCTTTCGGTTAGGTAAGCATTGCTGTGGTCGAGGAGCGGTCATGGTCCTGGCTATGGAGGACGCCTCTCCCAATGGGTTGGAGGGAGAGGTGGAGCCCCCTCCGGATGCAGGCGGGACGGGAGAGGCAGGCGGGACAGGAGGGGGGGTGGTTGGGTCCAGGGAGGGGGCGGCTGCTGAGCCCACAGAGGGGGCCAACACATCCGGAGGCAAGACTCTCAGTTGCCAGATAGTTATACTATGGAAAATATTTGTTGCCCGATATTAGTACAACAGAGAGAGCTATTGTTTCCAGCTAGATATGCCTTGCCAGCTATTCATTACCTTCCAGGGGAAAGATACTTTTTGACCGATATTTCAGAACTATTTGTGGGTTACATAGTGTCTACTGTCCAGTCACTAGCGAAGAGAGACTTGCCTGTTCCAAAGTGCAAAGGCTGTTTTGGATAGGTATTTCATAACAGTTTGTGAGTGAAGGAAGGGATTGCTAGTTAGTATCACTATCCACAAGTCAGAGACTGTCAGGTATTTGTTGTGTACGTAGGTGAGGAAACGGGTTGCCAGATTGTGAGTGTTTGTTGACTTTTTTTTATTCCTGGACAGAGGCAGCATTTCGGAAAAGAGAAGTGAGTCATTGTACTGTACCACATGGTTTACGGGACATACGGGGAGAGAGGGAGAGAGAGAGAAATGGAGTGGAGAGAGGAAGAGGCAAGAAGAGAGAGAAATCAAATACTTTGCTGCTTCAGAATATTAATGAATTACAACGTAAAATAGGAGATAAAAAAACCTTCCTCTACCCTCTATGCTAGAGAAAGACGAACTATGCTACCTTTTATAATACTGTGTAGTGTAAGTACATTGAAGATGCATTTGCAAGTGGAACAGTATTGGAGTGTTACTGTAGTAATTGTATCTATTCTTATGCAAGTCATATTCAGGGATTATAAAGTATTTATGCCATCCCCCCACCCACGTCAGAGTGACATAGTGGAATGTATCCTTTGATCTGATGCACATATACTTATGCAAACACACACACACACACACACACACACACACTGAGGTTCAGTGAACTCTGTGAACAAACTCCTCTGGGGTACAAAAACATATTGGCTTGACCCAGAGGGAGAAGGTCAACCCAGAGATTAAGTTAACAGAAATCTGCCACAGTTATCTCTTTCATAGTCAGTACTGCTTACAGTTGAAGTCGGAAGTTTACATACACTTCAGTCAAATACATTTAAACTCAGTTTTTCACAATTTCTGATATTTTATCCTAGTAAAAATTCCCTGTCTTAGGTCAGTTAGGATCACCACTTTATTTTAAGAATGTGAAATGTCAATATAATAGTAGAGAGTGATTTATTTCAGCTTTTATTTATTTCATCACATTCCCAGTGGGTCAGAAGTTTACATACACTCAATTAGCATTTGGTAGCCTTGCCTTCAAATTGTTTATCTTGGGTCAAACATTTTGGGTAGCTTTCCACAAGCTTCCCACAATGACTTGGGTGAATTTTGGCCCATTCCTCCTGACAGAGCATGTGATCAAGGCCTCCTTGATCGCACACGCTTTTTCAGTTCTGTCCACAGATTGTCTTTAGAATTGAGGTCAGGGCTTTGAGATGGCCACTCCAATACCTTGACTTTGTTGTCCTTTAGCCATTTTGCCACAACTTTGTAAATATGCTTGGGGTCATTGTCCATTTGGAAGACCCATTTGCGACCAAGCTTTAACTTCCTGATGGATGTCTTGAGATGTTGCTTCAATATATCCACATCATTTTCCATTCTCATGATGCCATCTATTTTGTGTAGTGCACCAGTCCCTCCTCCAGCAAAGCACCCCCACATCATGATGCTGCCACCCCCGTGCTTCACGATTGGGATGGTGTTCTTTGGCTTGCAAGCCTCCTCCTTTTTCCTCCAAACATAACGATGGTCATTATGGCCAAACAGTTCTATTTTGTTTCATCAGACCAGAGGACATTTCTCCAAAAAGTTTGATCTTTGTCCCCATGTGCAGTTGCAAACCGTAGTCTGGCTTTTTATGCATTTTTGGAGCAGTGGCTTCTTCCTTGCTGAGCGGCCTTTCAAGTTATGTCGATATTGGACTCGTTTTACTGTGGACATAGATACTTTTGTACCTGTTTCCTCCAGCATCTTCACTGTTGTTCTGCGATTGATTTGCACTTTTCACACCAAAGTACGTTCATCACCAGGAGACAGAACGCGTCTACTTCCTGAGCGGTATGACGGCTGCGTGGTCCCATGGTGTAAACAATTGTAGGAAAAATTACTTGTGTCATGCTTGTGTCAAAGTAGATGTCCTAACCGACTTGCCAAAACTATAGTTTGTTAACAAGGAATTTGTGGAGTGGTTGAAAAGCGAGTTTTAATGACTAACTTAAGTGTATGTAAACTTCAGACTTCAACTGTATTTACACTAAGTAGATCCAAAGCACACAAACGTCTGTCTAAATGTCTTTGTGACATATGACAGAGAAACGTAGGTTCTTCTTGTTCAGTCACGCTGCCTTGGAGACACATCCCAACACACACAAACAGACACAAACACACACACAAACACACACACACACACACAGACACAAACACACACACACACACACACACACACACACACACATAACAACAGAGACACACACACACACACACATAACAACAGAGACACACACACACACACACACACACACACACACACACACACACACATAACAACAGAGACACACACACACACACACACACACACACACACACACACACACACACACACACACACACACACACACACACACACAACAACAGAGACACACACACACACACACACACAAACAGACACAAACACACACACACACACACACATAACAACAGAGACACACACACACACACACACACACACACAGAGACACACATCCCAACAGTTATGTGTTCCTTTAGGGCGAACTTGCAAGTGGGTGTGGAGTCACACTTTTATGTGGGGAATGTGGGTAGCTACATGTGATAGCTTTTGGTGGCCCAGGATTTGCATGCTGTACGTCTGCCTGTCTGTATGTCTGTCTGTCTGACCGTCTGTCTGTCTGTATGTCTGTCTGTCTGTCTGTCTGACCGTCTGTCTGTGCAACGGCGCGTGTGCGTGCTTACGTTTGTGGTCTTTGTATTGGAGTCATGGACAGTATAATTTGTGTGTGTTTGTGTCAATAGGAGAGCTTGAAAGGGGGATTATGTCTCTGTGTGGGGGGGTTAACTGTAATCAAGGGGATGGTTTAATGGTTGTTTTTGTGGGTGTGGGTGGGTGTAATTGATAGTCTGGTTTGGAACTATGTGTTTTGTTGGTAGACTATGAGTTAGACTATGAGTTAGACTATGAGTTCGACTATGAGTTAGACTATGAGTTAGACTATGAGTTAGAGATTTAGAGATGGAGTTAGCGATATAGATGGAGTTGGAGATATACAGTTAGAGATATACAAACACAAACACACCCCACAGAGCCCCAGGACAGCAGCACAATTAGACCCAACCAAATCATGAGAAAACAAAAAGATAATTACTTGACACATTGGAAAGATTTAACAAAAAAACAGAGCAAACTAGAATGCTATTTGGCCCTAAACAGAGAGTAAACAGTGGCAGAATACCTGACCACTGTGACTGACCCAAACCTAAGGAAAGCCTTGACTATGTACAGACTCAGTGAGCATAGCCTTGCTATTGAGAAAGGCCGCCGTAGGCAGACACAAGAAAAGGGCAACCAGTGAAGAACAAACACCATTGTAAATACAACCCATATTTATGCTTATTTATTTTCCCTTGTGTACCCTTAACCATTTGTACATCGTTGCAACACTGTATATATATGTAATATGACATTTGTAATGTCTTTATTGTTTTGAAACTTCTGTTTGTGTAATGTTTACTGTAAATTTGTATTGTTTATTTCACTTTTGTATATTATCTTCCTCACTTGCTTTGGCAATGTTAACACGTTTCCCCATGCCAATAAAGCCCCTTGAATTGAATTGATATAGAGATGGAGTTAGAGATAGATATGGAGTTAGAGATATAGAGTTAAGAGTTAGAGATAGAGATGGAGTTAGAGATAAATATAGAGTTAGAGATAAATATAGAGTTAGAGATGGAGTTAGAGATAGAAATGGAGTTAGGGATAGAGATGGAGTTAGAGATAAATATAGAGTTAGAGATGGAGTTGGAGATAGAGATGAGTTAGAGATATAGAATTAGAGATGGAGTTAGAGATATAGATGGAGTTAGAGATAGAGTTAAGAGTTAGAGATAAATATAGAGATAGAGATAGAGATGGAGTTAGAGATGGAGTTAGAGATGGAGTTAGGGATATAGAGTTAAGCGTTAGAGATAAATATAGAGATGGAGATAGAGATAGAGTTAGAGAGGGAGATGGAGTTAGAGATAAATATAGAGTTAGATATGAGGTTAGAGATGGAGTTTGAGATAGAGATGGAGTTAGGGATAGAGATGGAGTTTGAGATAGAGATGGAGTTAGAGATATAGTTTGGAGTTAGAGATAAATATAGAGTTAGAGATGGAGTTAGAGATGGAGATGGAGTTAGGGATAGAGATGGAGTTAGGGATAGATATGGAGTTAGGGATAGAGATGGAGTTAGGGATAGAGATGGAGTTTGAGATAGAGATGGAGTTAGAGATATAGAGTTTGGAGTTAGAGATAAATATAGAGTTGAGATGGAGATTAGTGATAGAGATGGAGTTAGGGATAGAGATGGAGTTAGGGATAGAGATGGAGTTAGAGATGGAGATGAGTTAGAGATTGAGATATAGCGTTAGAGATATCGAGAGAGAGAGAGAGAGTGCGAGTGTGTTTTTATACACTCTGTTTAGTGTTTATACTCTGTATGGGTCTGCGTGCTGTACATGTGTGGACATGATTTGGAGTTGTTTTTATGGGCATTCTGTTATCATAAAACCATGGTGAAAAGTCTACTCCAAAGATGTTTTCAGTTGTCCCCTTATTAACATTCCATGACTCACACAAGGCCTGTAACATCAATACATAAAGCATGTTTTTGTGGGTGTGGTTTCTAGGCAAAACTGTAGTATTGTCACTTTCTTAGTCAGCTGTTTCTGACCTTGGCACCTCCGCCTGATCACATAGGCTTATGACCCTTTCTCACCCCAGTGTGTGTGAATGACTGTATATCTTTTTCATATGCATGATCTAACGAAAAGTTATATGCCTGTATGTAGAGGTAACTGCCAAAATAACACCAACATAAAGTGTCTTAATAGGGTGTTGGGCACCACGAGCCAGAACAGCTTTAATGCTCCTTGGCGTAGATTCTACAAGTGTCTGGAACTCTACTGGGGATGCGACACCATTCTTCTAAGAGAAATTCCATAATTTGGTGTTTTGTTGATGGAAAATGCTGCCTCACATCGCTCCAGAATCTCCCGTTTGTGTTCAATTGGGTTGAGATCTGGTGACTGAGACACACTGTAACAACTGTTTGAAGAAGAGGACCAAGGTACAGCGTGGTACATGTTTATGATTTTTTTAAATTTAAATTTTATTTTACCCAGTTTTCTCCCCAATTTCGTGGTATCCAATTGTTTTTTTAGTAGCTACTATCTTGTCTCATTGCTACAACTCCCGTACGGACTCGGGGGAGACGAAGGTTGAAAGTCATGCTTCCTCCGATACACAACCCAACCACTGCTTCTTAACACAGCGCACATCCGACCCGGAAGCCAGCCGCACCAATGTGTCGGAGGAAACACTGTGCACCTGGCAACCTTGGTTAGCGCGCACTGTGCCCGGCCCGCCACAGGAGTCGCTGGTGCGCGATGAGACAAGGACATCCCTACCGGCCAACCCCTCCCTAACCCGGGCGACGCTAGGCCAATTGTGCGTCGCCCCACGGACCTCCCGGTCACGGCCGGTTACGACAGAGCCTGGGCGCGAACCCAGAGTCTCTGATGGCACAGCTGGCGCTGCAGTACAGCGCCCTTAACCACTGCGCCACCCGGGAGGCCGTGTTCATGATTTTTAATCAAACTGAACACTTGAACAAAAAATAACAAAGCGGCACAAACGAAACAGTTCTGTCTGGTGCAAACACAAAACAGAAAATAACTACCCACAAAACACAGGTGGGAAAAGGCTACCTAAGTATGGTTCTCAACCGGCCAAACACACAGAAATAGGAAACATAGAACACAAAACATAGAATGCCCACCCTAACTCACGCCCTGACCAAACCAAAATAGAGACATAAAAAGGATCTTTAAGGTCAGTGCGTGACCCCCCCCCCCCCCAAAGGTGCGGACTCCGACCGCGAAACCTAAACTTATAGGGGGGGTCAGAGGGTAGGCATCTATCCGCGGTGGCGGCTCTGGTGCGGGACGTGGACTCCGCTCCACCTTAGGCTTGGCCCCGCCTCTGGAGCGGGGACCCTCGCCGCTGACCTCGCGCTGACCCCGGACAGGAGGGCGACTCTGCCAGTGCCGGACAGGAGGGCGAGACGGTAGAAGGAGAGAGAGACGGGTAGAAGGAGAGAGAGACGCGTAGAAGGAGAGAGAGACGGTAGAAGGAGAGAGAGACGGGTAGAAGGAGAGAGACGGGTAGAAGGAGAGAGACGGGTAGAAGGAGAGAGAGACGGGTAGAAGGAGAGAGACGGGTAGAAGGAGAGAGAGACGGTAGAAGGAGAGAGAGACGGGTAGAAGGAGAGAGAGACGGGTAGAAGGAGAGAGAGACGGTAGAAGGAGAGAGAGACGGGTAGAAGGAGAGAGAGACGGGTAGAAGGAGAGAGAGACGGTAGAAGGAGAGAGAGACGGGTAGAAGGAGAGAGAGACGGGTAGAAGGAGAGAGAGACGGTAGAAGGAGAGAGAGACGGGTAGAAGGAGAGAGAGACGGGTAGAAGGAGAGAGAGACGGGTAGAAGGAGAGAGAGACGGGTAGAAGGAGAGAGAGGCGGGTAGAAGGAGAGAGAAATGGGTAGAAGGAGAGAGAGGCGGTAGAAGGAGAGAGAGACGGGTAGAAGGAGAGAGAGACGGTAGAAGGAGAGAGAGAGTGGAGGAGAAAATGTGAGGGTGTCATTTTCTTCATGGCTTTACATATGAATATGCACACACACACACACACACACACACACACACACACACACACACACACACACACACACACACTCCACCTCCATATCTACAGTAACTAACACCTCTCCCCTCCCCTCTCTCTTTCCCTTTCTCTCTCCACCACTCTCTCCCTCTCCCTCCCCTCTCTCTTTCCCCTCTCTCCACTACTCTCTCCCTCTCCCCGCTCTCTCCCCCCTCCCCCCACAGCGATGCAGCAGGTGTTGGATAACCTGGGGGAGCTGCCCACCTCCACGGGGGCCAAAGACATCGACCTCATCTTCCTCAGAGGAATCATGGAGAGTCCCATTGTACGGTCACTCTCCAAGGTAGCAGATACACATAGGGGAAGAACACACAGAGACTGACTCCCACACAGAGACTGACTCCCACACAGAGACTGACTCCCACACAGAGACTGACTCACACACTGAGACTGACTCACACACTGAGACTGACTCACACACTGAGACTGACTCACACACGGAGACTGACTCACACACTGAGACTGACTCACACACTGAGACTGACTCACACACGGAGACTGACTCACACACTGAGAATGACTCACACACCGAGAATGACTCCCACACAGAGACTGACTCCCACACAGAGACTGACTCACACACTGAGACTGACTCACACACAGAGACTGACTCCCACACAGAGACTGACTCCCACACAGAGACTGACTCACACACTGAGACTGACTCACACACTGAGACTGACTCACACACGGAGACTGACTCACACACGGAGACTGACTCACACACTGAGACTGACTCACACACTGAGACTGACTCACACACGGAGACTGACTCACACACTGAGAATGACTCACACACCGAGAATGACTCACACACCGAGAATGACTCACACACCGAGAATGACTCCCAAACTGAGAATGACTCCCACACTGAGACTGACTCCCACACTGAGACTGACTCACACACTGAGAATGACTCACACACTGAGACTGACTCACACACTGAGACTGACTCCCACACTGAGACTGACTCACACATTGCGACTGACTCACACACTGAGACTGACTCACACACTGAGACTGACTCACACACTAAGACTGACTCACACACTGAGAATGACTCACACTGAGAATGACTCCCACACTGAGACTGACTCCCACACTGAAAATGACTCACACACTGAGACTGACTCCCACACTGAGAATGACTCCCACACTGAGACTGACTCCCACACTGAGAATGACTCCCACACTGAGAATGACTCCCACACTGAGACTGACTCCCACACTGAGACTGACTCCCACACCGAGACTGACTCACACACTGAGAATGACTCACACACTGAGACTGACTCCCACACTGAGACTGACTCCCACACTGAGAATGACTCACACACTGACCACAGGTTGGCAGGCAGCAGCGTGCTCCTCGCTAAGGTAGTAATCTATCAGTGTACTCATACATAACAGCCCCCCCACCCCCCTCAGGTACCCTGATGGTCCCAATAATATACACACACACAAGCTCACTCTAACCCATATACGTGCACTGATTTGACATATTCATATTCAACCCTTGGTGAGGTCTGTTAGTCACTGCTAGACAAGAGGATGACAGGAGGATGTGCCAGCAGCTCTCCCAGTGCCTTCACAGACTGATACTCTGACCACTGGGGTGATGTCCTGCCCTGAATTAGTCAGCATTGGCTTGCCGCCATAATGGTCATTCTGGGCAAGTGGGAGAGTCTTTGTCACGCCACTGACAGACAAAGAGAGAGAAAGAGAGAGGGGGGAGAGAGCGAAAAGATTGAGAGATGTGTTTGACTTCCTCATCACAATACAACCACAGAACCCTCACTCAACAACTCAACTTACTGACACCAGTGCCACAAAAGGAAGTATAACACAAGTTCACACAATGGCAAGGGAACGCAACCACACACAATGGCTATCTACCAGTGTACAAATTCCTCCCATGTCTGTACAGTATGTGACCCCATAACCTTTCACCTCTGACCCCTGCAGGCCCACGAGCGATTGGAGGACTTGAGGCTGGAGGCGGTGCAGGACAACAATATAGAGCTGGTCACAGACATCTTGGGTGACATCACCGCCCTCAGCGTCCGTGATGACAGCGCAGCGGAACTCTCCCGAATCCTCCAGGAGCCCCACTTCCAGGTCCGTAACCCAGTCACTAAGGTTAAAGGTTATAGTTGATGCTAATGGCCTACATTCTGAACTGACCCCATAACCTTTATACCTTGGTTCTTCTTGTTAATCTGAAAGCATGGGCTATGAGTAATATGGATATACGCTGAGTGTTCAAAACATTAAGAACACCTTCCTAGTATTGAGTTGTACCCCACTCTATTTGTCGGGTGCATGGACTCTACAAGGTGTTGAAAACATTCCACAGGGATGCTGGCCTTTGTTGACTCCAATGCTTCCGACAGTTGTATCAAGTTGGCTGGATGTCCAATGTCCGATTGGTTGGTGGACCATTCTTGATACACACAGGAAACTGTTGAGTGTGAAAAAAACAGCAGTTCTTTTTTTTAAAATTATTATTATTTATTTTTTTACCCCCTTTTTCTCCCCAATTTCGTGGTATCCAATTGTTAGTAGTCACTATGTTGTCTCATCGCTACAACTCCTGTACAGGCTCGGGAGAGAGGAAGTGTGCCCGTTTGGGGATCTGATAGTATTTCTGATTGGCTTAATGCACCACCACTCATGAGCTGTGGAGCTTCTCAAAGGAATGCTTTCTTCACCTCAAACAGCAAGCAAACAACCTCTGTTTTTACATCCATGGAGAATGACAATAGTTCCTCAATGTATTTTTAAATCTTTCCAGCTCTCTCTCTTTCGATAACCACTCAGCATGAAAGGGAAAAATGTCATTCTCTGATTCAGTGGAAATATCGTAAAACAGGCCTACCTGAGGACCTCGTATCCCTTGATCAAATAGCCTACAGCTGTGTCTGTCCCGAGCTCACTGCTACAGGAACCTCTGAGGACCCAGATTATTTTATACAATGCTGCATGTTTGCTAGCTCAAGCCTGACCCAATTTGGTAGTTGACACGTTTCAAGTTCATTGCAGACAGGCCATGCATAGCCAATGTGATTTATAGGATATTTATTTTGATCAGGAAATTCTTTAAGTATTATTTAGTCTTATTTTTTTTACCCCTTTTTCTTCCCAATTCCGTTGTATCCAATTGGTAGCTACAGTCTTGTCTCATCGCTGCAACTCCTGCACGGACTCGGGAGAGGTAAAGGTCGAGAGCCGTGCGTCCTCCGAAACGCAACCCAACCAAGCCACACTGCTTCTTGACACAAGGCCAATTTTGCACCGCCCCATGGGTCTCCTGGTCTCGGCCGGCTGTGACAGAGCCTGGACTCAAACCAGGATCTCTAGTGGCACAGCTAGCACTGTGATGCAGTGCCTTAGACCACTGCGCCACTCGGGAGGCCCATCAGGATATTTTCTACCTGCAGGCTGCAATGTTTGTTGGCTTTATGTAGGCTATTTTTACATAGTTGGCAATTCAAATAGAAGTTACTTTTTATGTTGGTATGATTTTATTTTAGATTTGGAGATAATTTTCATTAAGCACATGACAATGATTTTGAAATACGAAGATGTTTTGATAAATTAAATGAAACATTTCCATGAAAATGTGCATATGAAAATCACGGTCAGATAAATTGGCATTCCACATGAGAAAGGTTGCCAACTCCTCTCCAATTACCGGCAACTTCAGGAGAGTAACTGCAGAATCTGCGAAAGCCAGCAGTATCGAGAGGAGGATGGTCAGATTAAGGTTTTTTTCTTCTGGTTATCTAGATCTCTGGCTCCCTCTTGAGTCATTTGTATGTTATTTCATCAAATAGTAATCTTAAAGCATCAGACAAGCTCAATGCATATAGCTAATTTTATTTAAACACATAAGGTGTGTCTATATATGGAAAAATCACGTAAACAAATGTTGCCCAATTGATTGGTCGAAAGTACAGACGACTTTCGGCCAACTAAGATGTTTTTTGGTCTGGGACAGTCCTAACCCTTGGGCAAAAGATGTGCTGAACATTGTATGATGTTTTTCAATGTTGATGGTTCTATTTTAGTACAGAAACGATTCTATACATGTATTCATCTCAACTCCTGTTATGAAAGGATCAAAACCTCCCCTAGAATACTGACCTCCTACATCCATGGACCTATCAGAGGACTAACAGGGCTTTTCAGAGTATGGACCAATAGGATTTATATCTTTGAGTAGGGAATATCTTTGCTTCAATGCATGCATACTATCAGTTCAAAGATAAGACTTTGATGACCTACTGAGAGAGAAGCTGGAGCGCGAGAGAGAGACTGTGACAGGGAGATGGGGAAAGTGATTACTTGACAGTGAGCTTAAATCTGGAATCCTTAATCAGGGATGCAAACCCTTCGCTTTTCGGTGATATTCGCCATTTTGATCTCAATAGGCCATCCACGTGAATTGTGTAGATCCGAAGAAAAAAAAGTTTGTGGCTGGAAAGGGGGTCTGTTTCTCATATCGAAACCATTGACTGAGCACAGAATTCACCCCTACACGTTATATCCTCCTGATTCCTGCTTACAAGCAAAAACTCAAAACAGGAAGTACCAGTTACGCACGCAATACGTAAATGGTCCGATGAAGCGGATGCTAATCTATAGGACTGTTTCGCTATCACAGACTGGAATATGTTCTGGGATTCATCCGATGGCATTGAGGAGTTTACCATATCAGTCACCGGCTTCATTAATAAGTGCATCAACAACGTCGTCCCCACAGTACGTACAGTGCATTCGGAAAGTACTCAGCCCCTTCACGTTTTCCATATTTTGTTACGTTACAGCCTTAATCTAAAATGTATTAAATTGTATTTTTTTTCTCAGGAATCTACACATAATAACCCATAATGACAATGCCAAAAAAGATTTTCAATATTTTTGCAAATGTATATATAAAAAAAAAAATTGAAATATAATATTTACATAAGTATTCAGACCCTTTACTCAGTACTTTGTTGAAGAACCTTTGGCAGTGATTACAGTATTGAGTCTTCTTGGGTATGACACTACAAGCTTGGCACACCTGTATTTGGGTAGTTTCTCCCATTCTTCTCTGCAGATCCTCTCAAGCTCTGTCAGGTTGGATGGGGAGCGTCGCTGCACAAATAATTTCAGGCTGTTTGAAGGTGAACCTTCACCCCAGTCTGAGGTCCTGAGCTCTCTGGAGCAGGTTTTCATCAAGGTTCTTTGTACTTTGCTCTGTTCATCTTCCCCTAAATCCTGACTAGTCTCCCAGTCCCTGCCGCTGAAAAAGATAACCACAGCATGATGCTGCCACCACCATGCTTCACCGTAGGGATGATGCCAGGTTTCCTCCAGACATGACGATTGGCATTCAGGCCAAAGGGTTCAATCTTGGTTTCATCAGAGAATCTTGTTTCTCATGGTCTGAGAGTCCTTTAGGTGCCTTTTGACAAACTCGAAGTGGGCTGTCATGTGCCTTTTATTGAGGAGTGGCTTCCATTTGGCCACTCTACAATAAAGGCCTGACTTATGGACTGCTGCAAAGATGGTTGTCCTTCTGGAAGGTGACCTTGGGGTTCTTGGTCACCTCCCTGACCAAGGTCCTTCTCCCCTGATTGCTCAGTTTAGCCAGGCGGCCAGCTCTAGGAAGAGTCTTGGTGGTTCCAAACTTTTTACATTTAAGAATTATGGAGGCCACTGTGTTCTTGTGGACCTTCAATGCTGCAGAAATGTTTTGGTACTCTTCCCCCTCGACACAATCCTGTCTCGGAGCTCTACGGACCATTCCTTTGACGTCATGGCTTGGTTTTTAGCTCTGACATGCACTGTCAACTGTAGGACCTTATATAGACAGGTGGGTGCCTTTCCAAATCATGTCCAATTAATTGAATTATTATTATATATTTTATTTTATTTTATTCACCTTTATTTAACCAGGTAGGCCAATTGAGAACAAGTTCTCATTGACAACTGCCACCTGGCCAAGATAAAGCAAAGCAGTGCGACAAAAAACAACAACACAGAGTTACATGTGGGATAAACAAAAGTACAGTCAATAACACTATATAAACATCTATATACAGTGTGTGCAAATGGAGTAAGGAGGTAAGGCAATAAATGGCCCATAGTAGTGAAGTAATTACAATTTAGCAAATGAACACTGGAGTGATAGATGTGCAGATTATGATGTGCAAGTAGAAATACTGGTGTGCAAAAAAAGTCAATAAAAACAAAATGGGGATGAGGTAGGTAGTTGGATGGTGTCGCACTCTGATCATTATTTGCGTTGTTTGTTTCTATGTTTTGTTTGGTCAGGGTGTGATATGAGTGGGCATTCTATGTTGCATGTCTAGTTAGTCTGTTTCTATGTGTTTTGGCCTGATATGGTTCTCAATCAGTGGCAGGTGTTTGTCGTTGTCTCTGACTGGGAACCATATTTAGGTAGCCTGTTTTTTTTATTGTGGTTGGTGGGTTATTGTCTATGTGATGTTGCATGTCAGCACTCAGTTTCTATAGCGGTCACGTTCGTCTGGTTAGTTTGTTTTGTTTGTTTAGTGTACTTTGTGTTTTTTAGTCTATAATTAAAAGTATGTATTCACACCACGCTGCGCTTTGGTCTCAATACGACGATCGTGACAGATGGGCTATTTACAGATGGGCTGTGTACAGCTGCAGCGATCGGTAAGCTGCTCATATAGCTGATGCTTAAAGTTAGTGAGGGAGATATGTCTCCAACTTCAGTGATTTTTGCAATTCGTTCCAGTCATTGGCAGCAGAGAAATGGAAGGAACTGCGGCCAAAGTAGGTTTTGGCTTTGGGGATGACCAGTGAGATATACCTGCTGGAGAGCATGCGGGTGTTGGTGGGTGTTGCTATGGTGACCAGTGAGCAGAAATAAGGCGGAGCTTTACCTAGCAAAGACTAATAGATGACCTGGAGCCAGTGGGTTTGGTGACGAATATGTAGCGAGGACCAGTCAACGAAAGCATACAGGTCGCAGTGGTGGGTAGTATATGGTGCTTTGGTGACAAAAGCCACCAAAGCACCGAGTAGAGTGTTGGAGGCTATTTTATAAATGACATGTCGAAATAGGAAGCCGATTCTAGATTTAACTTTAGATTGGAGATGCTTAATGTGAATCTGGAAGGATAGTTTACAGTCTAACCAGACACCTAGGTATTTGTAGTTGTCCACATATTCTAAGCCAGAACCGTCCAGAGTAGAGGTCGACCGATTATGATTTTTCAACACCGATACCAATTATTGGAGGACCAAAAAATCCGATACTGATTAATCGGACGATTTAAAAAATAAAAATAAAGTTTTTATTTGTAATAATGACAATTACAACAATACTGAATTAACACTTATTTTAACTTAATATAAAGCATCAATAAAATCAATTTAGCTTCAAATAAATAATGAAACATGTTCAATTTGGTTTAAATAATGCAAAAACAAAGTGTTAGAGAAGAAAGTAAAATGTGCCATGTAAAAAAGCTAACGTTTAAGTTCCTTGCTCAGAACATGAGAATATATGAAAGTTGGTGGTTCCTTTTAACATGAGACTTAAATATTCCAAGGTAAGATGTTTTAGGTTGTAGTTAATATAGTATTTATAGGACTATTTCTCTCTATACATTTGTATTTCATATACATTTGACTATTGGATGTTCTTATAGGCACTATAGTATTGCCAGTGTAACAGTATAGCTTCCGTCCCCCTCCTCGCCCCTCCCTGGGCTCGAACCAGGACCACATCGACAACAGACACACTCAAAGCATCGTTACCCATCGCTCCACAAAAGCCACGGCCCTTGCAGCGCCAGGGGAATAACTACTCCAGATCTAAAAGCGAGTGACGTTTGAAACAGTATTAGCGCACACCCAGCTAACTAGCTAGCCATTTCACATTGGTTACACCAGCCATTAGGCTGATAGGCTTGAAGTCATAAACAGCGCTGTGCTTACGAGAGCTGCTGGCAAAACGCACAAAAGTGCTGTTTGAATGAATGATTACGGGCCTGCTGCTGCTCAGTCAGACTGCTCTACCAAATCATCAGACTTAATTATAACATAATAACACACAGAAATACGAGCCTTTGGTCATTAATATGATCGAATCCGGAAACTATCATTTTGAAAACAAAACGTTTATTTCAGTGAAATAAAATACCGAACGGTTTCGTATCTAACGGGTGGCATCCAAAAGTCAAAATATTCTTGTCACATTGCACAACCTTCAATGTATGTCATAATTACGTAAAATTCTGGCAAATTAGTTCGCAATGAGCCAGGCAGCCCAAACTGTTGCATATACCCAATGAATGCAAGGGAAATTACACAATTTCACCTGGTTAATATTGCCTGCTCAGCTGGATTAGTAGTTATAACTAGTGATTATGATTGATTGTTTTTTATAAGATAAGTTTAATGCTAGCTAGCAATTACGCCCTCCGACAAACCATCAAACAGGAAAAGCGTTAATACAGTACAAAGATCGAAGCCTACTACCTGGCTCTGACACTCGTCGGATGTGACAAACTATCACAGAGTACGACGGAAAAACCCAGCCACGAGCTGCCCAATGATGTGAGCCTACCAGACGAGCTAAATGCCTTCTCTGCTCGCTTTGATTCAAGCAAGACTGAACCAGGCATGAGAGCACCAGCTGTTCCGGACGACTGTGTGATCATACTCTCCATAGCCAGTGTGCGTAAGACATTTAAACATGGTTAACATTCACAAGGCCTGACATATTTCCATGATGCATACTCCGAGCATGCGCTGACCTCTATACCAGGCTGTGTCAGAGAAAGGTCCTAAAAATTGTCAACGACTCCAGGGTACCAAAGGACCCTGAACAGATTCTACCCCAAGCCATGAGACTGCTAAATAGTTAAGCCTGGTAGTTATTTAGTTAACTATTTAACTCTCTGAATTTACTCATTTTGCACTAACTTTTTCACACATACGCTTCTGCTACTGTTTATCAGTCACTTATTCCTAGTTATACTGTATGTACATATCTACCTCAATGACCTCGTACCCCTGCACATGGACTCGGTACTGGTACTCCCTGTATATAGCCATGTTATCTTTACTCATTGTGTATTTATTATTTTTCTATTATTTCTGTTATTTTCGTTAGGAAGGGCCCATAAGTAAGAATTTCACTGATAGTCTACCCCTACTGTTTACGAAGCATGTGATAAATAACATTTGATCTGATATCAAACAGAGTTCAGAGCGTGATGTCAGATATGTCATATCAGAATGAGTGCTTCATCCAATATCACGTGACAGCTGTGCTCAGCCAGCCGCGTCCCCTACTAGCCGTCACCTGCTTGTCTCCGCCAGTTATTTCAGCCGTGATGAGGAGCTGGGTGTGAAGACACTTATGAGTCTTCTGTTGTTGCCTTTGCTTCTGATTATTGGAGCAGCTAGCAGCCTGTTAGAACCAAGAGCACAGGGCAGTTTGACTTCGCTGTCACACAGCCTCTGAGGGAAGGGAAAATGGGATACCTAGTCAGTTGAAAACTGAATGCGTTCAACTGAAATGTCTTCATTTCATGTCTTAAGTCAACCCCTCTGAATCAGTGCCATAACAGAGCACAGTGACAGTCATGCTTGCACCTTTACATCGCTGAAAACTGCGTATCTTTTGCCCACAAAACATTCAAAAGTTATGCACCCTATTACCGGAGCTACCTTTCCTTTTTGTACCACAATTCATTTCATAAACCACTCGCAGGCCGCTAATCGGTGGTTAGATAGCAAACAACCTTGTTTAGTCATGTTACCTAGCTAGCTAACAACCTGGTAACTTGACCAATAGGCTATTGACAAATGTGGATGGCACGGGAAGAACAGAAAAGAGAGGCCTACTACTCAGTACCGTTATTCTTTGCCTGGTATCGCATCCTTAGTCAAATGTTGGTATTGTGACAACACAAGCACATATTTGGGCCCTCACCAGTTTGCATCCCTGTTAATAGTCAAATTGCCACGTCCGTTTGTGATATTACAACAACAAAGACTGGAAACAAGGGCCCCAGATTCTTTTTCCTCTGACATCATTGCATGTGTGATAGAACAGCAGCATATGTACTGCCATTTTTAACCTTGATGCTTCTCAGCTCTGCTTCATCAACAATAACAACCTGTTTCCCCTACTGTGGATTCCACTCATCCTACATGTACATATTACCTCAATTACCTCGACTAACCGGTGCCCCTGCACATTGACTCTGTACCGGTACCCCCTGTATATAGCCTCGCTATTGTTATTTTACTGCTGCTCTTTAATTATTTGTTACTTTTATTTCTTTCTTTTTTTCACTTATCAATTTTTTACTTAACACATTTTTCTAAGTATGCATTTCACTGTAAGTCTACACCTGTTGTATTCGGTGCATGTGACAAATGTTTCTCTTCTCTTCCCATTTCACTTCCTTATGTTTCTCATCCTTCCCTTCTGCTAATTCCCTTTCACTCACTCTTTCTCCATCTCTCTATCCCCCTCTCTCTCCATCCCCCTCTCTCTATATCTCTACACTTCTCTATCTCTACCGCTCTCTCCATCTTTCCATCCCCCTCTCTATCCATCTCTCAACTCCCTCTCTCTATCTCTCTCCATCCCCCTTTCTCCCCTCTCTCCATCTCTCCTTACCCCCTCTCCCCATCTCTCCATCCCTTTCTATCCCCCTCTCCCCCTCCCTCTCAGTCACTCCTTGAGGCCCACGACATGGTAGCATCTAAGTGCTATGAGGCCGTGCCTCCAGCGGAGCTGTTTAATGAGGAGCTGGGGAACAGTTCTCTGATGCAGGCCGATGCTGTACGCATGATCGGCATCCGCAAGAAGGCTGGAGAACCACTGGTGAGCGAATGTGAGAGTGAGTGAGTGTGTGTGTGAGAGTGAGTGTGTGAGAGATCGAGAGGGAGTGAGATGAAGAGTTTGTGTGTGTGTGTGCGTGTGGGCATTTCTGCATCTCTGGATCTCATGGATTTCATTGACCATCTATCTGCTCCTTCCCTCTCTCAGGGAGTGACGTTCAGAGTGGAGAAGGAGGAGCTGGTCATCGCTAGGATCCTCCACGGAGGAATGATTGACAGGCAGGGTCTGCTGCACGTGGGTGACATCATAAAGGAAGTGAATGGGCGGGACGTAGGGAACAACCCCACTGAGCTGCAGGAGATGCTGAAGGACTGCAGCGGAGGAATCACTCTGAAAATACTGCCTAGTTATAGAGATGCACCCGCCCCACCACAGGTACACACACACATGCTCATACAAACACAGCACATGCAGGGACACACACATGGACGTACACGTGTGCCCTCTCACACTCGAGCATTCATGCTCTCTCTCCTTCTCCCCCTCTCCCTCTCTCCCCCTCTTTCTCTCTCTCTCTCCCTCACCTCTCCTCTCTCTCTCTCTCTCCCCCCTCTTCCCCCCTCTCTCTTTCTCCCTCTCCCCTCTCCCCTCGCGCTCTCTCTCCCTCTTTTTCTCTTCCTCTCTCTCTCTCTCTCTCTCCCTATCCCCTCTCTCTCCCCCTCTCCCCTCGCTCTCTCTCACTCTTTTTCTCTTCCTCTCTCTCTCTCTCTCTTCTCTCTCTCTCTCTCTCTCTCTCTCTCTCTCCTTATCCCTCTCTCTCCCCCTCTCCCCTTGCGCTCTCTCTCACTCTTTTTCTCTTCCTCTCTCTCTCTCTCCATATCCCTCTCTCTCTCCATATCCCTCTCTCTCTCCCTATCCTATCCCTCTCCCTATCCCTCTCTCTCTCCCTATCCCTCTCTCTCTCCTTTTCTCTTCCCCTCTCTCTCTCTCTCTCTCTCCCTATCCCCCTCTCTCTCCTTATCCCCTCTCTCTCCCCCTCTCCCCTTGCGCTCTCTCTCACTCTTTTTCTCTTCCTCTCTCTCTCTCCATATCCCTCTCTCTCTCCATATCCCTCTCTCTCTCCATATCCCTCTCTCTCTCCATATCCCTCTCTCTCTCCCTATCCCTATCCCTCTCCCTATCCCTCTCTCTCTCCCTATCCCTCTCTCTCCCTTTTCTCTTCCCTCTCTCTCTCTCTCTCTCGCTATCCCTCTCTCTCCCTCTCCCTATCGCTCTCTCTCTCTCCCTATCCCCCTCTCTCCCTCTCCCTATCGCTCTCTCCTCCTCTCTCTCCCTATCCCTCTCTCTCTCCCTATCCCTCTCTCTCTCCTCCTCTCTCCCTCTTTTCTCTTCCTCTCTCTCTCCCTATCCCCCTCTCTCTTCCTCCTCTCTCCCTATCCCTCTCTCTCTTCCTATCCCTCTCTCTCTTCCTATCCCTCTCTCTCTTCCTATCCCTCTCTCTCTTCCTATCCCTCTCTCTCTTCCTATCCCTCTCTCTCTTCCTATCCCTCTCTCTCTTCCTATCCCTCTCTCTCTTCCTATCCCTCTCTCTCTCCCTATCCCTCTCTCTCTCCTCCTCTCTCTATCCCTCTCTCTCCTCCTCTCTCCCTCTTTTTTCTCTTCCTCTCTCTCTCTATCCCTCTCTCTCTCTCTCTCCCTATCCCCTCTCTCTCTCCCTATCCCCCTCTCTCTCTCCTCCTCTCTCCCTATCCCCCTCTCTCTTTCCCTATCCCTATCCCTCTCTCTCTCCCTATCCCTATCCCTCTCTCTCTCCCTATTTTTCTCTTCCTCTCTCTCTCTCTATCCCTCTCTCTCTCTCCTCCTCTCTCTCTCTCTCTCCCTATCCCCCCTCTCTCTCTCTCCCTATCCCCCTCTCCCCCTCTCCCCTTGCGCTCTCTCTCACTCTTTTTCTCTTCCTCTCTCTCTCTCTCCATATCCCTCTCTCTCTCCATATCCCTCTCTCTCTCCCTATCCCTCTCTCTCTCTCTCTCTCTCTCCCTATCCCCCTCTCTCTCCTATCCCCCTCTCCCTCTGTTTTATCTTCCTCCCTCTCTCTCTCTCTCGCTATCCCTCTCTCTCCCTCTCCCTATCGCTCTCTCTCTCTCCCTATCCCCCTCTCTCCCTCTCCCTATCGCTCTCTCCTCCTCTCTCTCCCTATCCCTCTCTCTCTCCCTATCCCTCTCTCTCTCCTCCTCTCTCCCTCTTTTTCTCTTCCTCTCTCTCTCCCTATCCCCCTCTCTCTCCTCCTCTCTCCCTATCCCTCTCTCTCTTCCTATCCCTATCCCTCTCTCTCTTCCTATCCCTCTCTCTCTTCCTATCCCTCTCTCTCTTCCTATCCCTCTCTCTCTTCCTATCCCTCTCTCTCTTCCTATCCCTCTCTCTCTCCTCCTCTCTCCTCTCCTCCTCTCTCCCTATCCCCCTCTCTCTCTTTTTCTCTTCCTCTCTCTCTCCCTATCCCCTCTCTCTCTTTTTCTCTTCCCTCTCTCTCTCTCTCTCTCCCTCTCTCTCTCCCTCTCTCCTCCTCTCTCCCTCTCTCTCTCCTCCTCTCTCCCTATCCCCCTCTCTTTCCCTATCCCTATCCCTCTCTCTCTCCTATTTTTCTCTTCCTCTCTCTCTCTCTATCCCTCTCTCTCTCTCCTCCTCTCTCCCTATCCCTATCCCCCTCTCTCTCTCCCTATCCCCCTCTCTCTCTCCCTATCCCCCTCTCTCTCTCCTCCTCTCTCCCTCTCTCTCTCCTCCTCTCTCCCCTCTCTCTTTCCCTATCCCTATCCCTCTCTCTCTCCCCCTATCCCTATCCCTCTCTCTCTCCCTATTTTTCTCTTCCTCTCTCTCTCTCTCTCTCCCTCTCTCTCTCTCCTCCTCTCTCTCTCTCCCTATCCCCCTCTCTCTCTCTCCCTATCCCCCTCTCTCTCTCTCCCTCCCTATCCCCTCTCTCTCTCTCCCTATCCCCCTCTCTCCTCCTCTCTCCCTCTCGCTCTCTCTCTCTGTCCTTCTTACTCACCCGTCACACGTACTCCATCACTTAAACAGCCACATGAATGGATACAATCACGCAAGTCCACACACACACACACACAGACACACACACTCACAGACTGCTCCTGTTTGGCTGTGTAACAGCTGCAGATGTTTGGTGGTGGTGGTGGACTGGTAGTGAAGTGAGTCCTGGGGCTGTCCCAGAATGCCCTGCTCTGGAATCTGAACCCTGGCTGAGAGCCCTATTAATAACCCTCCACATGATATCTGGGCCAGGGAGACACACACACACAAATGTAGACACGTACAGGCACACACACGCTCGTACGCCGGCATGCACATAGACCCAGACACACAGAAAAACACACACACACATGAAACAACTACTGTACTCTGGCATGCATGCTCACACACACATATGCGCTGTACACACACTCACATCTATCCCGACACCTGCTCTACAAGTAGTGCAAACAAGCACACACACACACACCAACTGACACACACACCTACTGACACATACGCACACACACATGCATGCATGCTCTTACTGAACAGACACACACGCCAACACTGTACATACTCACACACACTATCTCAAATGTCACACACACACATCCAGTCCGGATCTTGTTTGAGAGTTTCTGTCTGGCTGCCAGTGTAAGCTGACAGTGCCCAGACCACTCACCTCTCTTGGCAAATACCTCTGTTGGCTGTGTGTGTGTGTGTGTGTGTGTGTGTGTGTGTGTAGTATAAATATACACTTAGTGCTGCTTTGTACCCAAACTTCTCTAACACTTCAAAACACTAATCCTTCCACTAACCTTATCTGCCTAGCTGTTGTGTGTAGTAAAACACTAATCCTTCCACTAACCTTATCTGCCTAGCTGTTGTGTGTAGTAAAACACTAATCCTTATCTACCTAGTTGTTGTGTGTAGTAAAACATTAACCTTATCTACCTAGCTGTTGTGTGTAGAAAAGCACTAACCTTATCTACCTAGCTGTTGTGTGTAGTAAAACACTAATCCTTCCACTAACCTTATCTACCTAGTTGTTGTGTGTAGTAAAACACTAATCCTTCCACTAACCTTATCTACCTAGCTGTTGTGTGTAGTAATACACTAATCCTTCCACTAACCTTATCTACCTAGCTGTTGTGTGTAGTAAAACACTAATCCTTCCACTAACCTTATCTACCTAGTTGTTGTGTGTAGTAAAACACTAATCCTTCCACTAACCTTATCTACCTAGCTGTTGTGTGTAGTAAAAAACGAATCCTTCCACTAACCTTATCTACCTAGTTGTTGTGTGTAGTAAAACACTAATCCTTCCACTAACCTTATCTACCTAGCTGTTGTGTGTAGTAAAACACTAACCTTATCTACCTAGCTGTTGTGTGTAGTAAAACACTAACCTTATCTACCTAGCTGTTGTGTAGTAAAACACTAACCTTATCTACCTAGCTGTTGTGTGTAGTAAAACACTAATCCTTTCACTAACCTTATCTACCTAGCTGTTGTGTGTAGTAAAACACTAATCCTTCCACTAACCTTATCTACCTAGCTGTTGTGTGTAGTAAAACACTAATCCTTCCACTAACCTTATCTACCTAGCTGTTGTGTGTAGTAAAACACTAACCTTATCTACCTAGCTGTTGTTTAGTAAAACACTAACCTTATCTACCTAGCTGTTGTGTGTAGTAAAACACTAATCCTTTCACTAACCTTATCTACCTAGCTGTTGTGTGTAGTAAAACACTAATCCTTCCACTAACCTTATCTACCTAGCTGTTGTGTGTAGTAAAACACTAATCCTTCCACTAACCTTATCTACCTAGCTGTTGTGTGTAGTAAAACACTAATCCTTCCACTAACCTTATCTACCTAGCTGTTGTGTGTAGTAAAACACTAATCCTTCCACTAACCTTATCTACCTAGTTGTTGTGTGTAGAAAAGCACTAACCTTATCTACCTAGCTGTTGTGTGTAGTAAAACACTAATCCTTCCACTAACCTTATCTACCTAGCTGTTGTGTGTAGTAAAACACTAATCCTTCCACTAACCTTATCTACCTAGCTGTTGTGTGTAGTAAAACACTAATCCTTCCACTAACCTTATCTACCTAGCTGTTGTGTGTAGTAAAACACTAATCCTTCCACTAACCTTATCTACCTAGCTGTTGTGTGTAGTAAAACACTAATCCTTCCACTAACCTTATCTACCTAGCTGTTGTGTGTAGTAAAACACTAATCCTTCCACTAACCTTATCTACCTAGCTGTTGTGTGTAGTAAAACACTAATCCTTCCACTAACCTTATTTACCTAGCTGTTGTGTGTAGTAAAACACTAATCCTTTCACTAACCTTATCTACCTAGCTGTTGTGTGTAGTAAAACACTAATCCTTCCACTAACCTTATCTACCTAGTTGTTGTGTGTAGAAAAGCACTAACCTTATCTACCTAGCTGTTGTGTGTAGTAAAACACTAATCCTTCCACTAACCTTATCTACCTAGCTGTTGTGTGTAGTAAAACACTAATCCTTCCACTAACCTTATCTACCTAGTTGTTGTGTGTAGAAAATGCACTAACCTTATCTACCTAGCTGTTGTGTGTAGTAAAACACTAATCCTTCCACTAACCTTATCTACCTAGTTGTTGTGTGTAGAAAAGCACTAACCTTATCTACCTAGCTGTTGTGTGTAGTAAAACACTAATCCTTCCACTAACCTTATCTACCTAGCTGTTGTGTGTAGTAAAACACTAATCCTTCCACTAACCTTATCTAGCTAGCTGTTGTGTGTAGTAAAACACTAATCCTTCCACTAACCTTATCTACCTAGCTGTTGTGTGTAGTAAAACACTAATCCTTCCACTAAACGTATCTACCTAGCTGTTGTGTGTAGTAAAACACTAATCCTTCCACTAACCTTATCTACCTAGCTGTTGTGTGTAGTAAAACACTAATCCTTCCACTAACCTTATCTACCTAGTTGTTGTGTGTAGAAAAGCACTAACCTTATCTACCTAGCTGTTGTGTGTAGTAAAACACTAATCCTTCCACTAACCTTATCTACCTAGTTGTTGTGTTAGAAAAGCACTAACCTTATCTACCTAGCTGTTGTGTGTAGTAAAACACTAATCCTTCCACTAACCTTATCTACCTAGTTGTTGTGTGTAGAAAAGCACTAACCTTATCTACCTAGCTGTTGTGTGTAGTAAAACACTAATCCTTCCACTAACCTTATCTACCTAGTTGTTGTGTGTAGAAAAGCACTAACCTTATCTACCTAGTTGTTGTGTGTAGTAAAACACTAATCCTTCCACTAACCTTATCTACCTAGCTGTTGTGTGTAGAAAAGCGCTAACCTTATCTACCTAGCTGTTGTGTGTAGTAAAACACTAATCCTTCCACTAACCTTATCTACCTAGCTGTTGTGTGTAGTAAAACACTAACCTTCCATCTACCTAGCTGTTGTGTGTAGTAAAACACTAATCCTTCCACTAACCTTATTTACCTAGCTGTTGTGTGTAGTAAAACACTAATCCTTCCACTAACCTTATCTACCTAGTTGTTGTGTGTAGAAAAGCACTAACCTTATCTACCTAGCTGTTGTGTGTAGTAAAACACTAATCCTTCCACTAACCTTATCTACCTAGTTGTTGTGTGTAGAAAAGCACTAACCTTATCTACCTAGCTGTTGTGTGTAGTAAAACACTAATCCTTCCACTAACCTTATCTACCTAGTTGTTGTGTGTAGAAAAGCGCTAACCTTATCTACCTAGCTGTTGTGTGTAGTAAAACACTAATCCTTCCACTAATCTTATCTACCTAGCTGTTGTGTGTAGTAAAACACTAACCCTTCCACTAACCTTATCTACCTAGTTGTTGTGTGTAGTAAAACACTAACCTTATCTACCTAGCTGTTGTGTGTAGTAAAACACTAATCCTTCCACTAACCTTATCTACCTAGCTGTTGTGTGTAGTAAAACACTAACCTTATCTACCTAGCTGTTGTGTGTAGTAAAACACTAACCTTATCTACCTAGCTGTTGTGTGTAGAAAAGCACTAACCTTATCTACCTAGCTGTTGTGTGTAGTAAAACACTAATCCTTCCACTAACCTTATCTACCTAGTTGTTGTGTGTAGAAAAGCACCAACCTTATCTACCTAGCTGTTGTGTGTAGTAAAACACTAATCCTTCCACTAACCTTATCTACCTAGTTGTTGTGTGTAAAAAGCACTAACCTTATCTAACCTAGCTGTTGTGTGTAGTAAAACACTAATCCTTCCACTAACCTTATCTACCTAGCTGTTGTGTGTAGAAAAGCTAATCCTTTCACTAACCTTATCTACCTAGCTGTTGTGTGTAGTAAAACACTAATCCTTCCACTAACCTTATCTACCTAGCTGTTGTGTGTAGTAAAACACTAATCCTTTCACTAACCTTATCTACCTAGCTGTTGTGTGTAGTAAAACACTAACCTTATCTACCTAGCTGTTGTGTGTAGAAAAGCACTAACCTTATCTACCTAGCTGTTGTGTGTAGTAAAACACTAATCCTTCCACTAACCTTATCTACCTAGCTGTTGTGTGTAGAAAAGCACTAACCTTATCTACCTAGCTGTTGTGTGTAGTAAAACACTAATCCTTCCACTAACCTTATCTACCTAGCTGTTGTGTGTAGTAAAACACTAATCCTTTCACTAACCTTATCTACCTAGCTGTTGTGTGTAGTAAAACACTAATCCTTTCACTAACCTTATCTACCTAGCTGTTGTGTGTAGTAAAACACTAATCCTTCCACTAACCTTATTTACCTAGCTGTTGTGTGTAGTAAAACACTAATCCTTTCACTAACCTTATCTACCTAGCTGTTGTGTGTAGTAAAACACTAACCTTATCTACCTAGCTGTTGTGTGTAGTAAAACACTAATCCTTTCACTAACCTTATCTACCTAGCTGTTGTGTGTAGTAAAACACTAATCCTTTCACTAACCTTATCTACCTAGCTGTTGTGTGTAAAACACTAATCCTTCCAAAACCTTATCTACCTAGCTTTCACTAACCTTATCTACCTAGCTGTTGTGTGTAGTAAAACACTAATCCTTTCACTAACCTTATCTACCTAGCTGTTGTGTGTAGTAAAACAACTAATCCTTTCACTAACCTTATCTACCTAGCTGTTGTGTGTAGTAAAACACTAATCCTTCCACTAACCTTATCTACCTAGCTGTTGTGTGTAGTAAAACACTAACCTTATCTACCTAGCTGTTGTGTGTAGTAAAACACTAATCCTTTCACTAACCTTATCTACCTAGCTGTTGTGTGTAGTAAAACACTAATCCTTTCACCAACCTTATCTACCTAGCTGTTGTGTGTAGTAAAGCACTAACCTTATCTACCTAGCTGTTGTGTGTAGTAAAACACTAATCCTTCCACTAACCTTATCTACCTAGCTGTTGTGTGTAGTAAAGCACTAACCTTATCTACCTAGCTGTTGTGTGTAGTAAAACACTAATCCTTTCACTAACCTTATCTACCTAGCTGTTGTGTGTAGTAAAACACTAATCCTTCCACTAACCTTATCTACCTAGTTGTTGTGTGTAGAAAAGCACTAACCTTATCTACCTAGCTGTTGTGTGTAGTAAAACACTAATCCTTCCACTAACCTTATCTACCTAGCTGTTGTGTGTAGTAAAGCACTAACCTTATCTACCTAGCTGTTGTGTGTAGTAAAACACTAATCCTTTCACTAACCTTATCTACCTAGCTGTTGTGTGTAGTAAAACACTAATCCTTCCACTAACCTTATCTACCTAGTTGTTGTGTGTAGAAAAGCACTAACCTTATCTACCTAGCTGTTGTGTGTAGTAAAACACTAATCCTTCCACTAACCTTATCTACCTAGTTGTTGTGTGTAGAAAAGCGCTAACCTTATCTACCTAGCTGTTGTGTGTAGTAAAACACTAATCCTTCCACTAATCTTATCTACCTAGCTGTTGTGTGTAGTAAAACACTAACCCTTCCACTAACCTTATCTACCTAGTTGTTGTGTGTAGTAAAACACTAACCTTATCTACCTAGCTGTTGTGTGTAGTAAAACACTAATCCTTCCACTAACCTTATCTACCTAGCTGTTGTGTGTAGTAAAACACTAACCTTATCTACCTAGCTGTTGTGTGTAGTAAAACACTAACCTTATCTACCTAGCTGTTGTGTGTAGAAAAGCACTAACCTTATCTACCTAGCTGTTGTGTGTAGTAAAACACTAATCCTTCCACTAACCTTATCTACCTAGTTGTTGTGTGTAGAAAAGCACCAACCTTATCTACCTAGCTGTTGTGTGTAGTAAAACACTAATCCTTCCACTAACCTTATCTACCTAGTTGTTGTGTGTAGAAAAGCACTAACCTTATCTACCTAGCTGTTGTGTGTAGTAAAACACTAATCCTTCCACTAACCTTATCTACCTAGCTGTTGTGTGTAGAAAAGCACTAACCTTATCTACCTAGCTGTTGTGTGTAGTAAAACACTAATCCTTCCACTAACCTTATCTACCTAGCTGTTGTGTGTAGTAAAACACTAATCCTTTCACTAACCTTATCTACCTAGCTGTTGTGTGTAGTAAAACACTAACCTTATCTACCTAGCTGTTGTGTGTAGTAAAACACTAACCTTATCTACCTAGCTGTTGTGTGTAGTAAAACACTAATCCTTTCACTAACCTTATCTACCTAGCTGTTGTGTGTAGTAAAACACTAATCCTTTCACTAACCTTATCTACCTAGCTGTTGTGTGTAGTAAAACACTAATCCTTTCACTAACCTTATCTACCTAGCTGTTGTGTGTAGTAAAACACTAATCCTTTCACTAACCTTATCTACCTAGCTGTTGTGTGTAGTAAAACACTAATCCTTCCACTAACCTTATTTACCTAGCTGTTGTGTGTAGTAAAACACTAATCCTTTCACTAACCTTATCTACCTAGCTGTTGTGTGTAGTAAAACACTAACCTTATCTACCTAGCTGTTGTGTGTAGTAAAACACTAATCCTTTCACTAACCTTATCTACCTAGCTGTTGTGTGTAGTAAAACACTAATCCTTTCACTAACCTTATCTACCTAGCTGTTGAGTGTAGTAAAACACTAATCCTTTCACTAACCTTATCTACCTAGCTGTTGTGTGTAGTAAAACACTAATCCTTTCACTAACCTTATCTACCTAGCTGTTGTGTGTAGTAAAACACTAATCCTTCCACTAACCTTATCTACCTAGCTGTTGTGTGTAGTAAAACACTAACCTTATCTACCTAGCTGTTGTGTGTAGTAAAACACTAATCCTTTCACTAACCTTATCTACCTAGCTGTTGTGTGTAGTAAAACACTAATCCTTTCACCAACCTTATCTACCTAGCTGTTGTGTGTAGTAAAGCACTAACCTTATCTACCTAGCTGTTGTGTGTAGTAAAACACTAATCCTTCCACTAACCTTATCTACCTAGCTGTTGTGTGTAGTAAAGCACTAACCTTATCTACCTAGCTGTTGTGTGTAGTAAAACACTAATCCTTTCACTAACCTTATCTACCTAGCTGTTGTGTGTAGTAAAACACTAATCCTTCCACTAACCTTATCTACCTAGTTGTTGTGTGTAGAAAAGCACTAACCTTATCTACCTAGCTGTTGTGTGTAGTAAAACACTAATCCTTCCACTAACCTTATCTACCTAGCTGTTGTGTGTAGTAAAACACTAATCCTTCCACTAACCTTATCTACCTAGCTGTTGTGTGTAGAAAAGCACTATTTTGACTGTATATAGTTATAGTTTGGTTGTCGAATCACCTTTGATTAACATCAAACCTCCCTTTTCTCAGGTGTACGTGCAACCCCACTTTGACTACGATCCAGCAAATGACCATCTGATCCCCTGCCGAGAGGCGGGGATTGGCTTCAAGAGGGGGGACCTCCTTCAGATCGTCAACAGGGAGGACCCCAACTGGTGGCAGGTGATGATGGTGGTGGTCCTCAATAACAACAATACATCTTTTTTTGTACTGGTTTAATATTGGTTTGTAACTTCTACTGGTTTCTAAGGGGCTCTGCTGGTTTTATATTGGTTTGTAACTTCTACTGGTTTTATATTGGTTTTTAACTTCTACAGATTTCTACTGGTTTTATATTGGTTTGTAACTTCTACAGGTTTCTACTTGTTTTATATTGGTTTGTAACTTCTACAGGTTTCTACTGGTTTTATATTGGTTTGTAACTTCTACAGGTTTCTACTGGTTTTATATTGGTTTGTAACTTCTACAGATTTCTACTGGTTTTATATTGGTTTGTAACTTCTACAGGTTTCTACTGGTTTTATAATGGTTTGTAAATTCTACAGATTTCTACTGGTTTTATATTGGTTTGTAACTTCTACTGGTTTAATATTTGTTCGTAACTTCTACTGTTTTCTATGGTCTCTGCTGGTTTTATATTGGTTTGTAACGTCTACTGGTTTTATATTGGTTTGTAACTTCTACTGGTTTTATATTGGTTTGTAACTTCTACTGATTTCTACTGGTTATATATTGGTTTGTAACTTCTACTGGTTTTATATTGGTTTGTATCTTCTACTGATTTCTACTGGTTATATATTGGTTTGTAACTTCTACTGGTTTTATATTGGTTTGTATCTTCTACTGATTTCTACTGGTTTTATATTGTGTAACTTCTATTGGTTTGTAACTTCTACTGGTTTTCTACTGGTTGTTTACTGGTTGGGTAATACAGTTTTTTTTACATCTGGTGTGCTCTCCTGTGATAGGCATGTCATGTGGTTGGTGGAGCCACTGGACTGATCCCCAGTCAGTTCCTGGAGGAGAAGAGGAAAGCCTTCGTCCCAAGAGATTTTGATGGCTCAGGTACGGCTTGACATTGCCTCCTAGCTCCATTTTCAGCTAGATGAGCTATACTGAGCTGACTGGCAACTTTGAGTGGACCTTTTACATAATGAAGCCAGTGACTGCTTGGATTTGAATCAGTGGAGAGCACTTACTTTGAATTGTTTAGTTGGTCTGCCACTGTGAGGCGGCCTTGCCTGCCAGGCTGAGGGCAATGAGGTCATGAGATAATTACTCAGTAGCGCTCCATAGAATGGGTTATGGTGCCCCCTTCTGGCCTTCGGCTGCAGAAGACAGACAGGGAAGACACTTGCGCCTGTATTTATATGTGAATATGTGTGTGTGTATGCAACAGGGATCCTGTGTGGTACGATAACTGGAAAGAAGAAGAAAAAGATGATGTACTTAACAGCCAGGAATGCAGGTGAGCATTCATATTCGTCTCTCATTGGCTGATTCTGTCATGGCTCATTCTTCTAATTGGTTTTGTGCTGGGGCTTCCTGACTGTGTAGTTCCCCCATTTACTAATCAGCATTTTACATCCCCATTCCCTTCTTTTATTGACTGACAACACTACATTCTCCTCTGTGATTGGCTTACTCTTGTGTGTCCCTCTCTGTGATTGGCTGAGAGCAGAGTTTGACAGGCACGAGCTGCAAATCTATGAGGAGGTGGCCAAGATGCCCCCATTCCAGAGGAAGACTCTAGTTCTGATTGGAGCCCAGGGGGTGGGCCGACGCAGCCTCAAGAACCGACTGGTGGTCCTTAACCCAACATGCTTCGGAACCACCATTCCCTGTGAGTCTAGAACCAATACCGTTCTAATTCTATTTTAGAACCCTCATCCAGAATCTAATGGACCACTGTCTGAACAGACAGAACCCCTTTCGTTTCATTTGGCTGCTTTAAGTCAGCTTGTCTCTTGATCTTCCCCTTTGCTCCACTGTTCTTCTTATATTCCTGTTCATTCTTTCTCCATCTCTCTCCCACATCCCTTTCTCTTCTCTCTAACCCCTTTTCTCTTGTCTCTCCTCCCGCTCCTCCCTCAGTCACCTCCCGACGTCCCCGTGACGATGAGCTGGACGGTAAGTCGTACCGGTTTGTGACGCGGACGGAGATGGAGGCGGACGTGAAGGCGGGCGGCTACCTAGAGCACGGCGAGTACGACGGGAACCTCTACGGAACCAAGATGGACTCCATCCACGAGGTGGTGGACACGGGGCGCACCTGCATCCTGGACGTCAACCCACAGGTCACAATCAAATCATATAAAACTATTTCAAGTGCATTTAAAAAGCACAACAAAAAAAGAACAGGGTAGAATCCCAGTATGAGATACTCTACATGGTCTGTCTGTGTTTGTCATCTCTAGCTGGTTCACTGACCCTCTCTCTGTCTGGACAGTAGGCTCTGAAGGTACTAAAGACGGCAGAGTTCATGCCGTATGTGGTGTTCATCGCAGCACCAGAGTTTGAGACGCTCAAGGCCATGCACAAAGCTACGGTGGACGCTGGAATCACCACCAAACAACTCACGGTCAGGACCTTTTCCTGGGCATAGACACTGAGCCGCTTAATCCCGGTGTATTTTCACGTTGCTTTCTGGTATCCTTCCATTGTTATGTGATTTTAGGGCGTTCTGTAGTTTTTTATGGAACATTCTATCGCTAGAACACACAACACTCACATAGTGTACTGTGCTTGTTAGTCACTGCTTCTCAGGAAAATGCACAAACCGAGAGACACACACACACTCACCCTCTGTCTCTGTCCCTGTCAGGATGTGGATTTGAGGAAGACTGTTGATGAGAGTGCTCGTATCCAGAGGACCTACAACCACTACTTTGACCTCGCCATCACCAACGACAACCTGGACCGCGCCTTCCAAACGCTACAGGCTGCCGTCGACAAACTCTGCTCCGAACCACAGTGGGTCCCCGTCAACTGGGTCTACTGAACCCCAACCGGACACTGACCGGTCAACTTGACCGTGTATGTGTTCGACCACAGAGACAGGGGAAAGGAAAGGAGGAAGGGTGTTCGTCAGGGACTTTGACGGGGAAAACCCAAACCAACCGCCTCGTCCCTCTCTCCCTTCCTCCTGCAGACAATGCACATTTTTTCTACTCGAAACTCAAAGGCAAATAGTTCTTATTTATTTTAATATTTGTAACTTTTTACGAAATATCTTTCTATTCATACCAACGTGGAATTCAGAAACATGAAAAAAATTAAAAGGCCAAACATCACGGCCATATTTATTTGTTGTTGTTATGTTTTTTTTGGTTTTTGTAGTTGTTCCTCTGAGAACTATTGATGTTTGGTTTTTTTCTCAGAGGACTGAGAGTTTTTATTATTGTTATATCAACACAGTTCAAGAACGAAGTTCAAGAACGACACTATGGAATATTCCAGAACTATGAGCAGTGTTGCCAAGGAAACCTGTTTACAGCGCTCGTTATTGCCATGACAACTACCGTGTCTCAGTCCAAATCCTGTGAAGCCCACCCTTGTGATTGTCGTAGGACCTCCCACCCCACTCCAAAGAAAATCCCCTACAGTGCCCTGTAGTATGTACTGTAGTTGGCTACCCCTTGTTTGGTTTGTGTTTATCTCTTTAGAATTATGACTTAAGAAAAAATGGACTTATTGTCTGAATATCTAACCCTCATACATCCCACAAAGAGAATGAAGGGAAAAAGCTTTACACTTTACATTGTAGTATTGAATATCAGGATCAAAACACTGTGTCTGTTTCATTCATGTCTTTGAGTTGTCTGTACTTTTATTTTAGTACCGTAGGATTCACTGTCTTTCGTTGCTACGGTGATCTTTTTAGCTAAGTGACATTTTTGTCTTGCGTGATCCTTTGCTTTGAGTTGTTGTTTTGGAATATTGAACAAATACTACATCCTGTTTTGAAGCGTTCTGTCTGTGTTGTGTCGACAGCATGACCATCAGAATACCACTCACCATCTACCCTAATCTGTATGTAAGGTGCTTATTGTTGTTTTTTAATCTGTTGCTATCCCACGGTCCTCTCCTCCAGTATCACATCTCCAAAACCCTCCTGCACTGTAACCTAAATACTACATTCTGTTTCCTGTGGTCACTCTGAAAGATTTCCCAACTCGTGATCAATAACAGACATCTCTAATAGCAATACATTGTTACAATAAATGAACTGAAATTCATCTGGAAAGTTGTCCTTTTTTGTTTTGGGTAATGGTTGTTTAGTTTATATTTAATGCAGTAATATTTAAAGCCATTCAGAGACATTGGATGGTTCATAAATATACAGTATATTTTATTAAAAACACAGAATGCATAGTTTTGTGGCAGCATTGCAACTATGTAAAATTGTGAAATTGCAGAATGCACCATATTGATATTCTCCTGAAAAGCATGATAATCTAACAAATAGCAATATGCTATGACTTGATGTTTTACAGAGGTAATACATCTACATACATACACGTTCTGACTAAGCCATACCACTAGATCTAACAGTACCAGCAACTGGGATGAGTCCATAATCTCAAAACGAGTTATAGAATATCTTGTCTGTAGATAGTGAGTGGTATGTTCATAAACTGAATAAACATTTTGTTTATATACATTACCAGTCAAAGGTTTGTCTTTATTTGTACTATTTTTCTACATTGTAGACTAATAGTGAAGACATCAAACTATGAAATAACTAAAAAAAAGTGTTAAACAAATCAAAAAATACATTTTATATTTGTGATTCTTCAAAGTAGCCACCCTTTGCCTTGATGACAGCTTTGCACACTCTTTTGTCATTCTCTCAACCAGCTTCATGAGGTAGTCACCTGGAATGAATTTAAATTAACACGTGTGCCTTGTTAAAAGTTCATTTGTGGAATTTCTTTCCTTATTGCGTCTGAGCCAATCAGTTGTGTTGTGACAAGGTAGGGTTGGCATACAGAAGATACCCCTATTTGGTAAAAGACCAAGTCCATATTATGGCAAGAACATCTCAAATAAGCAAAGATAAATAACAGTCCATCATTACTTTAAGACATGAAGGAAGGTCAGTCAATCTGGAAAATGTCAAGAACTTTGAAAGTTTCTTCAAGTGCAGTGGCAAAAACCATCAAGTGCTATGATGAAACTGTCTCTCATGAGGACCGCCACAGGAAAGGAAGAGTCACCTCTACTGCAGAGGATACGTTCATTAGAGTTAACTGCACCTCAAATTGCAGCCCAAATAAATGCTTCACAGAGTTCAAGTAACAGACAAATCTCACCATCAACTGTTCTGAGGAGACTACATGAATCAGGCCTTCATAGTGAAATTGCTGCAAAGAAACCACTACTAAAGACCACAAAAAAGAAGAAGAGACTTGCTTGTGCCAAGAAACACGAGCAATGGACATTAGACTGGTGGAAATCTGTCCTTTGATATTTGACATTTTTGGTTCCAACCGCCATTTCATTTTGAGATGCAGAGTAGGTGAATGGATGATCTCCGCATGTGTGGTTCCCACCGTGAAGCATGGAGGAGGTGTGATGTTGCTTTGCTGGTGACACTGTCAGTGATTATTTAGAATTCAAAGCACACAACCAGCATGGCTACCACAGCATTCTGCAGCGATACACCATTCCATCTGGTTAGCGCTTATTGGGACTATAATTTTTTTTCCAACAGGACAATGACCCAACACTCCTCCAGGCTGTTTAAGGGCTATTTGAACAAGAAGGAGAATGATGGAGTGCTGCATCAGATGACCTGGCCTCCACAATCACTCAACCTCAACCCAATTGAGATGGTTTGGAATGAGTTGGACCGCAGAGTGAAAGAAAAGCAGCCAACAAGTGCTCAGAATATGTGGGAACTCCTTCAAGACTGTTGGAAAAGCATTCCAGGTGAAGCTGGTTGAGAGAATGCCAAGAGTGTGCAAAGCTGTCATCAAGGCAAAGGGTGACTACTCTGAATAATTAATTTAACAATTTTTTGGTTACTACATGATTCTATACGTGTTATATAATTGTTTTGATGTCTTCACTATTATACAATGTAGAAAATATACAAATAAAGAAAAACCCTTGAATGAGTAGGTGTGTCAACATTTGACTGGTACTGTAGGTTACATATAGCTTAAAATGGCATTTAAGCAACATTATATATTAAAATAAGCATATACTGTACATTTCTCTTTTGAAATAACAAAATCTTCTGTATACACGTTTTATCTGTATGAGCATGCAGAAAGAATGTAAAGGTTTCGTGAAATACTAGGGTGTCAGAGCAACATTTTAGTGTATTGAGATTGAGGCGTTTCTTTCCAAACACAGTAAGGTGAAGTCTGCTTGTCCAGCTTTTGAAAAGTGTTTCTTTGAACACAAGTCTTACTTCATATTCTGGAGTGGATTGTTTTACAGCTTTTCAATTCAAACAGTTACATTGAGAATTAGTTTGTAAAAAAAAAAATGTTAGTGCCACCAAAAATACAGAATTCATTGAGTGCATATTTGGAAAAGTGAAACACTGGAGGTTCACACAAAATGTAATATTTGAAACGTACTGATCCATGCACACACATCCTACCCCTTCCCAGTGTACAGAGATGTAAGTCCTTGCACAGCGATGCACATGACCAATGGAAACACTCCTGGCTTTTTTCCAGTCTCTGCCCACAGCCTGTCAGTCTCTCTCCGCAGCATCACATTGGAGGAGAGGAGGAGCTGCTCTGCCCAATGGAATGCCCCCTCTTCCTGCAAGGGGAGGGGCAGTGACTCAAAGGGGAGGGGCTGACCATTGACCTTTAGCTGTGGGACAGACAACAAGTAAGGTACAGAGCAAAGTCTATAGTATAATTCATGCTGACTATTGTCTGGGTATAACATAGTTATTAACTAATATTGGATCAGTCTACAGTATAATTCATCCTGATTACTGTCTGTATAACACAGTTATGAACTAATATTGGATCAGTCTACAGTATAATTCATCCTGACTACTGTCTGTATAACACAGTTATGAACTAATATTGGATCAGTCTACAGTATAATTCATCCTGACTACTGTCTGTATAACACAGTTATGAACTAATATTGGATCAGTCTACAGTATAATTCATCCTGACTACTGTCTGTATAACACAGTTATGAACTAATATTGGATCAGTCTACAGTATAATTCATCCTGACTACTGTCTGTATAACACAGTTATGAACTAATATTGGATCAGTCTACAGTATAATTCATCCTGACTACTGTCTGTATAACACAGTTATGAACTAATATTGGATCAGTCTACAGTATAATTCATCCTGACTACTGTCTGTATAACACAGTTATGAACTAATATTGGATCAGTCTACAGTATAATTCATCCTGACTACTGTCTGTATAACACAGTTATGAACTAATATTGGATCAGTCTACAGTATAATTCATCCTGACTACTGTCTGTATAACACAGTTATGAACTAATATTGGATCAGTCTACAGTATAATTCATCCTGACTACTGTCTGTATAACACAGTTATGAACTAATATTGGATCAGTCTACAGTATAATTCATCCTGACTACTGTCTGTATAACACAGTTATGAACTAATATTGGATCAGAGTATTCATATCAAAGTATTTTATTTGTGATGGAGTGGTTTAGTTGATATGAATCAGGAGTCGTGAATCGTAAAATCATATAAAGTGACTCGGGTATTTTATAGTGAATTGAATCAGACTGATCCGAGTGTTGAGGGTTTCAGTAGTGAATGGTGAGTCATGTATAGTGACGGGTGAATCATATAGTGAATTGAATCAGACTGACCAGAGTATTGAGGGCTTCCAGGACATCAGGGCTAGATTCTCCCAGCAGAGTCAGAGCAGCATCAGGCAACGCTACAAAAACACCAAACACAGGGGTTAGAGAATGCAACATACACACACACACATACACACATATATATATACAGTGGGGAGAACAAGTATTTGATACACTGCCGATTTTGCAGGTTTTCCTACTAACAAAGCATGTAGAGGTCTGTAATTTCTATCATAGGTACACTTCAACTGTGAGAGATGGAATCTAAAACAAAAATCCAGAAAATCACATTGTATGATTTTTAAGTAATTCATTTGCATTTTATTGCATGACATAAGTATTTGATCACCTACCAACCAGTAAGAATTCCGGCTCTCACAGACCTGTTAGTTTTTCTTTAAGAAGCCCTCCTGTTCTCCACTCATTACCTGTATTAACTGCACCTGTTTGAACTCGTTACCTGTATAAAAGACACCTGTCCACACACTCAATCAAACAGACTCCAACCTCTCCACAATGGCCAAGACCAGAGAGCTGTGTAAGGACATCAGGGATACAATTGTAGACCTGCACAAGGCTGGGATGGGCTACAGGACAATAGGCAAGCAGCTTGGTGAGAAGGCAACAACTGATGGCACAATTATTAGAAAATGGAAGAAGTTCAAGATGACGGTCAATCACCCTCGGTCTGAAGCTCCATGCAAGATCTTACCTCGTGGGGCATCAATGATCATGAGGAGGGCGAGGGATCAGCCCAGAACTACACGGCAGGACTTGGTCAATGACCTGAAGAGAGCTGGGACCACAGTCTCAAAGAAAACCATTAGTAACACACTACGCCGTCATGGATTAAAATCCTGCAGTGCACGCAAGGTCCCCCTGCTCAAGCCAGCGCATGTCCAGGCCCGTCTGAAGTTTGCCAGTGACCATCTGGATGATCCAGAGGAGGAATGGGAGAAAGTAATGTGGTCTGATGAGACAAAAATAGAGCTTTTTGGTCTAAACTCCACTCGCCGTGTTTGGAGGAAGAAGAAGGATGAGTACAACCCCAAGAACACCATCCCAACCGTGAAGCATGGAGGTGGAAACATCATTCTTTGGGGATGCTTTTCTGCAAAGGGGACAGGACGACTGCACCGTATTGAGGGGAGGATGGATGGGGCCATGTATCGCGAGATCTTGGCCAACAACCTCCTTCCCTCAGTAAGAGGATTGAAGATGGGTCGTGGCTGGGTCTTCCAGCATGACAATGACCCGAAACACACAGCCAGGGCAACTAAGGAGTGGCTCCGTAAGAAACATCTCAAGGTCCTGAAGTGGCCTAGCCAGTCTCCAGACCTGAACCCAATAGAAAATCTTTGGAGGGAGCTGAAAGTCCGTATTGCCCAGCGACAGCCCCGAAACCTGAAGGATCTGGAGAAGGTCTGTATGGAGGAGTGGGCCAAAATCCCTGCTGCAGTGTGTGCAAACCTGGTCAAGAACTACAGGAAATGTATGATCTCTGTAATTGCAAACAAAGGTTTCTATACCAAATATTAAGTTCTGCTTTTCTGATGTATCAAATAATTATGTCATGCAATAAAATGCAAATTAATTACTTAAAAATCATACAATGTGTTTTCTGGATTTTTGTTTTAGAGTCCGTCTCTCACAGTTGAACTGTACCTATGATAAAAACTACAGACCTCTACATGCTTTGTAAGTTGGAAAACCTGCAAAATTCTCAGTGTATCAAATACTTGTTCTCCCCACTGTATATAGATATATAAACACATACACACACACACTCTCACCCTCCA